>NC_061121.1:43064520-43073806 GCF_002878395.1 Capsicum annuum
GTTGGAGAAAAAAATATGCCAGGCCTCAGTACGTTTTCCTGGACGTTTTACTGTTCACTACTATTCATGGTTCGATCGGAATGTTTATAACTCGTCGCTCTGGTGTCCTTTTTGGATGATCCACATATCGTTGGAAATATTATTTGATACTCTACGCAATGGTGGGTTATAATATAAGACATTCCACATGGAAAATTTATAATTCATTCTAGAAAATAGAACCCAATACGTTTACGCATAAAATTTCAACAAAAAATTTCCCGGGGTATTACATAGAAGCATAATACATAGAGGAGTTGTGTTGATTGAAGCCAAAAAGATCACATATCTTGGTCATCAACTTATTATCAAATGGCTTACCATTATCCGTTAGTATATATCTAGGAATGCCAAAGCAATAGATAATATTGACTCGAATTAAGTTTGCCACATTCTCTTTCTTTACTTCTTTCATAGAAATGGCTTCAGCCCATTTTGAAAAATAATCAGTTGTAGCTAGGATGTACAAATGTCCACTAGAAGACTTTGGTAGTGGTCCAACAATATCCAATCCCCATATCTCAAAAGTCCATAAAGAAACAGTCGGGTGTAATAAATCTGGGTGTTGCTATATGAAATTTTTATGAAATTGACAAGCTTTACCCCTTCGAGCGTAATCTAAGCAATCTTTCACCATAGTCTGCCAGTAGTAACCCATCCTTTTTATATGAAAATGAAGCTTAGCCCTAGAATGATGTGCCCCACACACTCCAGAATGAGCTTCTTACATAGCTTGAACAGATTCATCTGTGCCCAAACAACGTAAGAGTACACCATCGAATGATCGCCTATAGAGTGTACCCTTATAGTAAAGAAAGTGAGGGGCTTGTCTTTGAATTTCTGTTCTCCTTTGAGGGATTTTTGGTAAAATTCCATAACATAAGTAATCAATTATTGGTTGCCATCAGTCTTCAATCTCGGACTCAGAAGCAGTGATAACTTGTTCACGTTCCTCTATATTTTCATTTGGTGGTACTACTCATCTTTGGGAAATGATGAATTGTATTTGATCAGGAGATACCAATGCAGAAGTTAAAGTTGCCAATGCATCAACCCTTTTGTTTTTTGTCCTAGGGACATGTTGAATGATAACCTCTCCAAGCCAATTTATCAACTTCTGAGCGTAATCGTGATAAGGAAGCAACTCAGGATTTTTGACCTCATAACTACCCAAAACTTGATTGATCACTAACTTGGAATCTCCAAAGAATTGAAATTGTAATTGTTTCATATCGACAACCATTTCAAGTCCAAGTATGAGCTCTTGATATTCAACGACATTATTAGAGCACAAGTATGTTAAAGTGAAGGAATATGACAAAACTTCCCCATTGGGAGTGATAAACACTACTCTAGCACTAGCTCCCTCACGATGTGTAGTGCCATCAAAGTACATTTTCTAAGGAGATTGGATTTCTACAAACATAACATCTTCATCAGGCAGTTCATCAGATAAATTCCAATTATGTGGAATTGGATGGTCGACTAAGAAATTTGCCAGTACTTGTCCTTTGACTTCCTTTTGAGAGAAATATACAATTTTAAATTATTGGAATTGTAGGTACATCCTTGCTAGTCTATCTCTTAAGACAAGCTTAGACATGAAAAACTTGATAGGATTCACTTTTGAGACGAGTCATACAACGTGAGATTGAAAGTAATGCTTCATTTCTGAATTGAGAATACAAATGCCAAACACAACTTCTCTATAGGAAAATAATTTATATCATTTGGTGTCATCATCCTACTCAAGTAATAAAGGGTATTTTCTTTCCTTTCATGGTTTTCCTAAGCTAGAAGTGCCCCTACTGATCTTTCTTGTGCCGCAATATATAATATCAATGCCTTTCCAGGTATGAGAGCTACGAGTATAGAAGGCTTAAGTAGATAAGACTTTATACTCTCAAAAGCATTGATGCAGGCCCGGTCCCATTCAAAGGGGACATCTTTCTTTATAAGACGATTGAATGGCTGGCACCTCCCAGCTAGGTTTGAAATGAACCTTCTAAGATATGCCAACTTTCCTAGAAAACTTTTTAGCTCGTGAATTAGGCTCAGGCATCTTCAAAATAGCATCTATCTTATCTTGATCAATTTCAATCCCACGATGTCAAACAATAAAGCCAAGGAACTTTCAAGAAGCAACTCCAAAAGCATACTTCAGAGGGTTTATTTTGAGTTAGTATCTTCGAAGTCATTCGAATACCATTCTCAGATCATGTAAGTGGTCATCTCTTTTTCTTGATTTCACCACTAAGTCATCAATGTAGCACTCAACATTCTTATGAAGCATATCATCAAAAATATTCTGTATAGCTCGTTGGTAAGTACCACCAGCATTCTTTAAACCAAAAGGCATCACCTTGTAGCAATATATTCCTTTAGGAGTATGGAAGGCCGTGAGTTCTTGATCTTTTGGTGCCATACGAGTCTGATTATACCCCGATGAACCATCCATGAAAGACATTGCCTCATATCCAGTTATGGCATCAATCATAAGTTTGGGTATTGGGAGAGGAAATTCATCTTTAGGACATGCATTATTAAGATCCCTAAAGTAAACACAAACTCAAATTTGACCATTCTTCTTTCTTACAGGTACTATGCATGAAATCCACATAGGATATTTGAATTCTCAAATGAAACCTACTTTGATGAGCTTGTTAACTTTAGTTTCAATCAAAGGGACTAATTCAGGTCTAAACTAACATTAAGCCTGCTTAACAGGGCAGGCAACTCCCTCTCTACACAGTAGAGCAGCGAACTGTAATTTTAGGATCCAATCCTAGCATTTCTTTGTAGCTCCAAGAAAATACATCTTTATACTCCATAAGCAACTCAACATACTTATTTTCTTCATATTCATCCAGTAAGGTGCTTACATACGTAGGCCCTTGATCTTCATGAGTCCCAAGATTGACTTTCTTCAATGCATCGACAGTGTTTTTCAACCCTTCCTCAAGTTCAGGTGGTGCATCTTTATCATCTTCAACTTCTTTAGGATCTCCATCATTGAAATATATGTGATGACATATGTTGATATCAACAAATTCATCTTCGATCTTCACATGAGGGAGAGTACCCTTCTTGTCACACATTGTGATGTGATATGATGATCCTACACTTTCTACATCTTCTTCACACTCCTTAGTATGAACTATAGTATGAGTTCTTGCTTTGAGGACATCTCCACATAAAACTAAGACTTTTGTTTCTCGCCTCATTGTAGAACGAACCAAACTGGAGCAATTTTTGTGAAAATTAGGCTCTTTAGCATAAACATGTTCTTCTATACTTCTACCATTTCCTTGGAGTTTGTATTTATTATTCATTAGCCCCAACCTATCAATTACCAAAGTTTTTGTACTTGGGTCGGTGAGCCGATCAAATACAGAAACCCTTTTGTTAGATGGTATAGAATCGTCCTTAAGGGTAATATAGTTCACACATGCCCTATTTTTGGATATATGGATCAGTGATGGTTATTTGTAACCTAAACCTTCATGTGATTGTTTGATAGCACACCCTTTCTTTATCACCATCCTCTGATTTAGACCATGGTTTGGCCCTCCTTGTGCTTCAGGTGGGAGCTTTTCTAGATTAGAGGATTCATCGAGATTGTATCTAACTTTTGCCAATAACTTATAGGTGTTTGGGTCAAAACCCTCATTCGTACATTTTTCAAGAAATACTTTATGCAGATTAAAATTAGATGATTTGAAAAAATGTTCTACCGATCTTAAAGGCGACTTGATTACATCAATTTGCTTAATAGGAAATGTCAACCTTCCTAACACATTGTACTTTAACCTTCTTTTCCTTTGGGACATAACGGATAATTGGAGTCACCTTTTTACTTGACAATGTCGTATTGATCTCGGGTACCTTGTTCGCATCAGAAAACATTAGACTCTTTTCAACCCCCAACTTTTCCTTTTCCATTTCTTCATCGTTCTTCTTCATAATGTCAACCTTTTTTATAGAAACTACATCACCGACATTTACCTCCTTTTGGATGTGTTTTTTTAAGTTAAATTTTGTATCTGCAAAATGGGCCTCTGCTTCAGTAAAAGGCTCATCATCAACAACTACCTTCTTTTATACTCCATTTTTAAAGTACTTAAAGTATTGATGGTAGGTGGACATGACTACTTTGTTATCATGTATCCATGGCCTTTCCAATAAGATATTATATGAGGTCTTTGCATCAATCACATACATCAATATGCTTGAACACATATCTCCCATGTTGACTTCCAGTTTGATAGAACCTATGGCTCTTTGCCCCCCTCGATTAAATCCCTGAATCATAAGACGACATTCAGAAAATTCATCCATTAAGATTCCAAGCTTCTTTACAGTGTGAATTGGGAGAATATTAACTCCAGAACCATCATTAATCATAATTCTTTTCACTTTGTGGTCACGCACATAGCCATCCATATACAAGGGACGATTGTGTGATATCTCACCCAATAAGAGTTCATCATCAGTGAATGTGATCCTTGCATCACAAGTGTTCACTTCCCCAGAAAGAAGTTTAATAGGTTCTTTATCTGGAAGGACTAGAGGCAATGACGAGTCTCTTGTTGTTGTCTCTTCTTCATCAATATTACAACATGAGGCCTTGATGACAATATAAAGCATTTCTTCACGAAACCATCTTAGAAAGAATTCCTCCAACGTGACTGGGTAATGGGGTTTTGAACAATAATTCTTCTCAACTTTCATTTTTCTCACTTTCTTCTCTGCCATTTTCCTTTGGGGTCTTTTGACCATCTTTCTTTTTGTTGCTTGTTTGCTCGGCTTTTTTTGTGAGCTCATCTTACAACATCTCCGTCGAGTCTCCAAGATCCATCCTTCATCATCAGTGTGCTCAATAAGGGGTTGACTTTCTTGTAATGATTCCTTCATCACTATTATTTCATTCATCATAGGAAGAGAAAATGGCTTCCTAACATCGATGGGTTCAAAGTCTCCAAATTTAATCATCTTTTGTGGGGTCGCACTTAGGACATCATCACATTTATGCACCTCAACAAAGTTGAAAAGAAATATGGGATCAAGTGAACCAAAAGTTACTGATACTTTATTTGAACTTTCCTTCTCATCTTCGAGTAATATCTTTCCTTCGCGGGCCAAGTCCATGACCTTTTCCTTGAAGATAAAACACTTTTCTATGGGATGACCCAACAATTGATGATATTTGCAGTAATTTGGATCACTAGTCTTTCCATATTCATCTGGACGTTTCATTTCAGGTAACTCAAAGAGTTTATATAAAAGGAGCTTGTCAAAAATTTCTGGGTTATCTGAGTCCAAGAACGGATACTCTTTTGCTTGCATCTCCTTTAAAGTCAACTTTTTCCTGGCATTATTCTGAAAAGATGTGGTTTTCATACTTTGCTTTTTACTTAGCTTTGTGGTGACCCTCAATGGTGTGGCATTAACATTCATCGCCTCTTTACTTTCAGATTTTGGCACAAACTTGCCCCCTTTCTTCATTTCTTATTTGTCTTTTCCTTTTCGGGGCTCATAAATAGGTGGTCCTTGATTTCCACTTGAGGACATACTTAAATGCATATCATGAGCGTGTGTGGAAAGTTCTTTAAATGACTTAGGTTTGATGCCCTGTAGGATGTAACAAAGTCCCCAATACATCCCTTGAATACACATTTCTATCCCAAAAACCTCACTAAGTCTGTCTTTATAATTAAGACTCGCATTCCTCCATTGATTGATGTACTCAATTACATGTTCATCTTCTCGTTGGTGCATATTGGTAAGTTCAATCATACTTACAATACATCTCGTGCTATAGAAATAATTGAGAAATTCATGTTCGAGTTGTTCCCAACTATCAATTGAACCAGACTCGAGGCCAGTATACCAATCAAATACATGTCCTTGTAAAGAGCGCACAAACTATTTTACAAGATAATCTCCATAAGTTCTAGTATTGTTGCATGTTTTAACAAAGTGTGCAACATGTTGCTTTGGGTTCCCTTTACCATCAAACTATTGAAATTTCGAGGGTTGATAACCTGCAAGCATCTTCAATCCATCAATTCTTGAAGTATATAACTTAGAATATGTGAGAGATGGTTTGTAAGCAACATCGTACTTGTCTTTAATGATTCCAGCAATAAAGTCCTTCAGTTGGTGAATTAGGATTAACCCCTCAGTAGATACTTGTAGTTCATCAGCAATATGCTTTTGCTTCACAGATGAGTCTTTTTTTTTTTGTTCTATTAGATGCTTCCTAGATACTTGGCTTAAGCCTCACTCCATAAAACTTTCAACTTTGCCTGTCAACTTGACAATCCAATTATCCTGATCTTGCACAGATTTTGTTAGGCCTTCAATCGGCTTAGTCAAACTTGCAAGCTATTCTTCCACAGTTGAAATGTTAGTCACCATTGCTTGGATAGCCACCGAAGCTGAAGGATAAAAGCATGGATTTTTCCTCAAACTAAAATCTGAGTAAAACCATTCACGCAGAGTAATTAGAGCAGACTTAGTGATCAAAGAACGATCATCTTCATACATGGTGTGGTCCTTAGTCTTAAATGGGCTGAGTCGAGCTAAAGTCTTCTCAACAATCTTAACGATATTTTCCCTTTTTTCCAACTTATTGGGAATAAATATTGCCTCCTTTGAAGACTGAAGATCAAATACAGGAGCTGATACGAATGATACTTCAAGTATTTATTGTCCTAGTTGTTTTCTTTGTTGCTAGTAATGGGCCCCACACTTTCTATGGTAGCATCAAGTATGTTTTCCACTTCCGTGAAAAGCTTGGAGTCGGTAGCCTTAGAAACAATAGATTTGGAGGAAAACTTCTTGGATTCCATTTTAGTATTCTTAAATAGGATGATTAATGTGAATATATGAGAGGCAGAGAAGGTCCCATTGGGCATACCAAAATTTGTAGACGACGAATTTTTCTAAGTCAAGAAAATAATAATCAAGACAGAAAAATTGCAGCAACAAAATGTAATATTTAATTTCAAATGTATTAAGTGTTATAATCTCTAGGATAATCCTCTGATTCTTCAATGTTTTACTTGGATTGCCACATAATATTGTCACATGCCATGCCATGCTTTGACAATTGCTATTTTGACATACTCTGCTACATGCTACTGGCCTGAATGACTATGTTTAATGACTGAAACTTAAATTCGCCATAACTTCTTACCCGGTTGGCAGATTTAGGGGAATTTTATATTGTTGGAAAGCTAATTGAATTTCCTACCCAATGGTAGGCTCTAATCTAAAAATTACTGAGTATTCCAAAATTTTTATTTAGGATAACTCATGTACTAAGGGTTAATCTAGGCTAGGTAAATATGGGGTATTATAATGTCTCACCCTTGGGAACATTCATCCTCGAATGTGGCTAGCTAAGCTGAGAAAGTACGGACAGACTAAGTTTGCATACTGATCTAGACATGTACAAATGAAGCATGATTACGTGACTGGTCTGATGGATTAAACTTACATACTGAACATGCATATCTGATGCTTGATTACATGGCTAAAATTGATTTATGAAATAAATGACTGACATGAGGATGATATGATATAGTAACTGATACCAAGTTTGTAACGGTACTGAATATGACATTGAGTATATTTAAGGAACACTGTGATGATGTATGAGACACCACCTAACTGAAGGATGACTGAATGACTTCGACACACTATTGAGGCCTGAGGAACACATGGCATAAACTGAACTTCATGGACCATTTAGAGTGTAACATGAGTCATGAGAACTGATCATACTAGGAAACATGAATACATGTGTCATGAACTGCATGACCTAAGTTTGGAATTTTTGAACTTATGGAACCTGATTCGTACTACAGAGTGAACTGTAACTCCTTCTACTAGGAACTATAAGCATGCATGGACTTCTACCATGTACTATACTACCATCTCCCCTTTAGCTTAAGTTCATTGTTCTTTGTCCTTGGGTCACTAAATCAATAACCCTGCTACTGTTTCAGGGTTTAACTTTGGAATGGACTGTTATGTAAGAAATTACAGAAGATAGAGAAGCTCATGGATCTAAAAAGGCAGAAACATATAAGTGGGAGATTTTTAAATTACCAGTGACCACATCAAGAGGACTTTGCTGATCCTGTCAGGACTAAAGTGCATAAAATTTATTTAGACGCTGACCGTGGTGGCACTGTAAGAGGAACCCTACTAATTCAGGCGACTGGACTGAATCGGTGACTGATGAGACTGACCTTGATGGTTCATATCCCTACCTTCCTGAGTAGCTACTTGACACTCCATAAGACTATGGCCTAATTTCCCATAGCCATAACAAATATTACTGCCAGCCCTACACTCTTCCTAATGGTTTTTACCGCACTCTCCATAAAATGGATTAGTATGACCATTCCTTACGCTATCCTAGGTCATCGATACACTGGCTGAGGATGGAGATAGAATTGAAGACTTTGGATAAAACTGGGAGCGGTTACCCCCATCGGACTTAGGCCGACTGAAATTAAAGCTACCTATTCTAGCCCTTTTATTTTCTCTCCTTCTCTTTAAGTTTCTGCTCTTTAATCTATTGAGCATGGATCATAAGCCTAGATATGTCCATCTCCCTATTAACATAGCTGTTCTGCACTCCTTAACCATACTATCTGACACCCTAGATATGAACTTGCTTATTCTAGACCTATTATCTACTACTACATAGGGAGCATACCTGGATAACTGAGTAAACATGATGGAATTCTTTTTTATGCTCATACTACCTTGTATGAGATTGATGAACTCTAACACTTTGGCTTCTCTCAGCTCTAAGGGAATGAATTTATCTAGAAAGATAGTAGCAAACTCTTCCCACTCTATGGGATCTACATCTATACCCTTGTCTACCTTCTACTGCTTAAACATGTATGGGCTATATCTTGTAGCTGATAGGCGACTAACTCGGCACTCCCACTGGAAGTTACTCCCATGATATTTGTGACTTTCTGAACATGATCGAGGAACTCCTGTGGATCATCTTCAGACTTAGATCCCTTAAAGAAAGGAGGATTCATTCAGGTGAAGTCCCAATCCTGGTTGCAGCAGTATTAACCAATGGGTTGGCTAGAATAGTAGCTGGCCATTTATTCTGGCCTACAACTGAACTGGCTGGAGTAGTTAATACATCTTTGATATTTACATGAGAGACATGTTCATCCAGGGGATCTACCTGAACGGGATGAGGGGC
>NC_061121.1:43076806-43098179 GCF_002878395.1 Capsicum annuum
TCTGAGTTCTTTTACTGAGAATAATACTGAGACTGTGAGAGGTAGTCGTCTAACTGACATGCCCCAAATAATGCATTATAGTTGAATTGGGGTCCAATCTATGCCCTGATTGGAAGGGTGTCAATACTGCGCCACTGGTAAGGACAACATGTGAGTGGCCCTAATATAACAAGTAGCCCCAAGCTAAACCTTTGAGCCATTTTCATTCAGTTCAACACAAATCAACGGGGTTTCCATAAATAACCCTCAAATATCAACAGAGTAATCATCATCCAAGAATAAAAGAATTTCAGAAAGATAAAAAAAATATGACTTATTAGTCAACTCCCAACATTTATACTAGTCTGACAAGCCTCTAAGAAAATCAATAAAACCAGTGAGCCATTGAGACATGCCCCAACTGACTCATACTCAGTTATCAAATGTGAACAATTTCGTGAAACCAACATCAGACATCACATCCTCGAAACATAAGGACATACCACAACAGAAGATGTAGAACAGCGTGCCAGAAAAATCACTGTCGAACCTGGAACTGAGGACCTAAACCTACACTCTGAGAAAATACATCCCACATTCAAAGATGTGGGTCAGTACCATGGACAGGAACCGAGTGTATGGGGATGTATACAGTTGTATAAACATCATCATCATAAATATTTATAAGAAATATACAGGATGTATGAAAGACTCACATAGCTCGAAGAAAATCATCATAATCATGATAGGATGAAATAAGTACAATAACACATGTGAGTCATCATATAATTTGTCAATCACTTTCAGTTCATCAAGAATATCAATTCTCATAATGTAAATATCATTTAAATCTTTCGAAAGAATAACTTTCACAATTTCACTTTCAAATCACTTCACCATTCACCATAGACACGAGGAAACACACACACACTGGGAGATCCTATAACCGACATAAACCATGTGGCTACATGGAGTCCAACATACAACCCACGTTGGGGAGAGCCGTCCTATCCTTGCCATCAGAGTAGGACTATTGATAGCAAATCCACACAAACTAGTGATCACTATATAAATCAGCCTCAAACTCACTCCTACGGGGGCACGTAGTTCTAGGGAAGTAAGGTCGCTTTATACCTCCCACTCGATGCTAAAGATTTCTCCCGGACTTAGCTCAGATCATTTAAAATACAATCCACAATAAAACAATTTCAGTAATATATAAATATACACCAGGAGCCATCATGCTTCCTATCTATCAAAATCAACCACGTTGTGGATTTCTTTCACACTCGAGTTCAAAATAACTCCATTAAGACCAAAAGGTCAAATTATTCAAAATATCTCAAATATTCAACATCAACATGATTATAACACACACTTTCTCAAAAAAACATAATTTCTAATGGGGATTCACGACCCAAATATCACAATCAAGATAAATATCATTCAAGATTCCTGCTTTATATCTCCACACATGTAAATTCATATTTCAAAATCATAAACATTAAGATTTCATAATAATCATCATAAGATATGGGTTCATGCTTCAAATTCGTAAAAATTCAAATAAACATCATGCCTTTGTAAAAAAAATTACTTTTGGGCACAAGAACGAAAAAGAGTTCTTGTTGAAAAACCCCACAAACCTTGAATGATGAACTTTAGATCGATACTCATTTTTGAGATGTTAATCGTGCCTTTGAATGATGGTTCTTGGAGTTCTTGAACTAGGAACTTGGAATCTTGAATAAATTTGCAGAACTAATGGTGAATTTCGGAGGTTCTTGAAGTTGGATGTAGGAGCTTAGGGTTTTCTTTTTGAGAGAATTTGATGAAATATAACATATAATGCTTCTAATAGGATTTAATATAGGGTTTGGATGGATTTTGGGTGAGGGGAAATGACCAAAATGCCCCTAAAAATCAAAAAAAATTCTTGAATTTGTCCTTTGGTGGACTGTTTTGATAGTCTGAAGTAGATCAACCACTCGGGTCTGATAATCAATAGAGGCATAAGAAGAATACAGCCAGTCCATACCCATAATCACATCAAAATCTACCATGTCTAACTCAATCAAATCAGCCAATAAGACTCTATGAAGAACAGTAACAGGACACTTTTTATGCGCTTTTTGGGAAACAATCGAATCACCCACTGGGGTAGAAACTAGGATAGGCTCAGGAATAATCTTAAGACTCATTTCAAAATTCACAGCAATCAAAGGTATAACATATGAGAAACTAGATCCAGGATCTAACAAAGCATACACATTAAACTAAAATATACGAAGCATACCAGTAACATCATCGGGAGAGTCCTCCTATTCCTGGCAGAATGGTAAAGCATAGAATCTATTCTGGCGCTGCCTGCCAGCATTGCTAGAAGAGGCGTCGTAAGCTGGGGCTAGGCGAGTCGCTGGAATTGGACCACTAACAGTCTGAGACTGGGTCTAAGGGCGATATTCACGACGCCCTTCTCCATTCTGTGGACAATATCTAACTCTGTGACCCATGTTACCACACCGGGAACAACCCCTCTTCTCACCCCAACACTCACCTAAATGAGCCCTACTACACTTAAGACACAGGGAACAATTTGGCTTACTTCCAGCACTGTACTGGGAACTGGATGCATATGACCTGGTACCTTGCTCCTGCCTTCCTCTAGGTACGGAAGCACTAGTAGATGACGGTGCTGGCATATATGAACGATCCTGATACTGAGGGTGACTCCCTCCCTGCAATCTAGTCTGACCCTGTCCATCCTGCTCGTACCTAGCTCTCTTATTCCCTCTCATTCTATCTCTCTCCTTAATCTTGTCTGCCTCAATCTGTTGGGCATGAGTCATCAGCCTAGAAAGATTTATCTCACTATTCAGCATAGCAGACCTACACTCCTTAACCACATAACTAGACACTCCAGTCACAAACTTACTCATACTAGCCCGATTATCAGCCACTAAGTCAGGAGCATACTTGGCCAACTAATTGAACTTTAGACAGTACTCCCTAACAGTCATAGAGCCCTGTCGCAGGTTCATAAACTCTTCCACCTTAACCTCCCTCATCTCCAAAGGGAAAAACCTATCAAGAAATGTATCCTGGAACTCTTGCCAAGTTGTAGGGACCGCTCCCTTACCTCTACCTTTCCTCCAAGCAACAACCCAGTCATAAGCAAGGTCTTTCAACCTATACGCAACCAACTCCATACTATGTTCCTCAGATACATGCATCACCTAAGTAATCTTCTGCACCTCCTCTAAAAACAACCATGGATCCTCAACAGAATCGGACCCATAGAATACTGGTGAATTTATCTGCATGAAGTCATGGATCCTGGCAGTAGCTGAATCACCTCCGTGCTGCTGTGGAGCTGGGGCCGGGTTGGCCTGAACATTTGTAGCAACAGCTTAGGCCAGTGCCTGAAAGGCTGCCCAAAATTCAGTATGAGACACGTTTTTATTCAATGGGTCAGTGGGTTGAGGTTGCTGACCATCATTATTGCTTCTCGTTCGACGTGGAGGCATATTTCTGAAAGAGGAGAGCACGAATCAATAGTAGAGAGAGACACTTTAGGCACTATAGACTTCTGAAAGAAAGAATCACACTTTTTCCTAAAATATCTTGTAGCTTCTTGCTCATAGATGTGGCGCGCTACACACCGATGATCAAGACTCTACTTAGCGCAGCTTGTCAGACTCCCTAGGACACTGTAAAACCTTAGGCTCTGATATAAAGTTTGTAACGCCCCAAAAAATGGGTCCCAGAGTGTCACACGATGCTTGAGGCTACAAGTAGCCCCAAGCTAACCCTTTGAGCCATTTTCATTCAGTTCAACACAAATCAACGGAGTTTTCATAAATAACCCTCAAATATCAACAGAGTAATCATCATCCAAGAATAAAAGAATTTTAGAAAGATAACAAAATACGACTTATTTGTCAACTCCCAACATTTATACTAGTCTGACAAGCCTCTAAGAAAATCAATAAAACCAGCGAGCCATTGAGACATGCCCCAACTGACTCAAACTCAATTATCAAATGTGAACAATTCCGTGAAACCAACATCATATATCACGTCCTCAGAACATGAGGACTCACCACAATAAAGGATATAGAACAGCGTGCCTAAAAAATCACTATCGAACCTGGAATTGAGCACCTGAACCTACACTTTGAGAAAATGCAGCCCATATCAGAAGATGTAGGTCAGTACCATGGAAAGAAACCGAGTATATGGGGGTGTATGCAGTTTTATAAACATCATCATCATAAATATTTATAAGAAATATGCAGGATGTATGAAAGATTCACATAGCTCGAAGAAAATCATCATAATCATGAGAGGATGAAATAAGTACAATAACACATGTGAGTCATCATATAATTTGTCAATCATTTTCAGTTCATCAAGAATATCAATTCTCATAATGTAAATATCATTTAAATCTTTCGAAAGAATAACTTTCACAATTTCACTTTCAAATCACTTCACCATTCACCATAGACACAAGGAAACACACACACACTGGGAAATCCTATAACCGACATAAACCATGTGAGCTACATGGAGTCCAACGTACAACCCACATTGGGGAGAGCCATCATATCCTTCCCATCGGAGTAGGACTATCGATATCAAATCCATACAAACTAGTGATCACTATATAAATCAGCCTCAGGCTCACTCCTATGGGGATATGTAGTTCTAGTAGGTCGCTTTATACCTCCCACTCGGTGCTAAAGATTTCTCCCAAACTTAGCTCAGATCATTTCAAAGACAATTTTTATAAATATACATCGAGAGCCATCATGCTTCCCATCTATCAAAATCAACCACGTTGTGGATTTCTTTCACACTCAAGTTCAAAACAAGTCCATTAAGATCAAAAGGTCAAATCATTCAAAATATCTCAAATATTCAACATCAACGTGCTTATAGCACACACTTTCTCAAAAAAAAACATAATTTCCAATGGGGATTCACGACCCAAATATCAAAATCATGATAAATATCATTCAAGATTCATGCTTTATATCTCCACACATGTAAATTCATCTTTCAAAATCATAAACATTAATATTTCGTAATTATCATCATAATATATGGGTTCATGCTTTAAATTCGTAAAAAATCAAATAAAAATGATGCCTTTGTAAAGAAAATTACTTTTGGGCACAAGAACGAAAGAGAGTTCTTGTTGAAAAACCCCACATACCTTGAATGATGAACTTTAGATCGATACTCATTTTCGAGATGTTAATCGTACCTTTGAATGATGGTTCTTAGAGTTCTTGAACTAGGAACTTGGAATCTTGAATAAATTTGCAGAATTAATGGTGAACTTTGGAGGTTCTTGAAGTTGGATATAGGAGCTTAGGATTTTATTTTTGAGAGAATTTGATGAAATATAACATATTATACTTCTAATAGGCTTTAATATAGGGCTTGGACGGATTTTGGGTGAGGGGCAATGACCAAAACGCCCCTAAAAATCAAAAAAAATCTCAAATCTATCCTTTGGTGGACTGTTTTGATAGTCTAAAGTAGATCAACCATAACGTTTTACTCCGTTATATAAATTGAATGAAACCAATTTTATTAGAAAGAGCTCTCATATATTTCCGTTGATATATAGTATCTTACCCATATCATTATGTACGAGGAGTTGTGATCACTTGAAGTTGACCCAAAAATTCGCTTTTGATAGGCTGAAGTAGATCGACCATAACTTTTTGCTCCGATAGACAAATTGGATTAAACCAATTTCATTGGAAAGAGGACTCACAGAGATTTTCATGGATATAGAGTAGATCACCCAGATCATTATGAACAAGGAGTTATGATCATTTAAAGTTGGAGAAAAAATACGCCAGGCCTCAGTACTTTTTCCTGCATGTTTTACTGTTCACTACTATTCACGGTTCGATCAAAATGTTCATAACTCGTCGCTCGGGTGTCTGTTTTAGATGATCCACATATCGTTGGAAATATTATTCGATACTCTACGCAATGGTGGGTCATAATCTAAGACATTCCACACGAAAAATTTATAATTCATTCTAGAAAATAGAACCCAACATAATTACGCACAAAATTTCAACAAAAAATTTCCCGGGATATTACATGAGTTCCCATCCTTGGTTCACTCAGTGCTAATTTATACTCCCATCTAAATAGACACTAAACATAATTTACTAAACTAAACATGGATTGAGTTACTGAATTCCATTGACTGATGGAATATTACTGATATCTGACAACTGACTGAGTTTATGAGATCATAGAGATTTCCTGAGTCATAAAACTATCTGAAGTCTAAGGATTCATAGCTTGAATGAGAGTATTGTGGAAACATGACATGGCTCTAGGCACACATCTAATATTTTGGGTACAAGTACCCCCAGGACTCGATGAAAGAAAACTTACCAAGCATAACTTACTTGAACATATAACTAACATCATAATCCATAATACATTTATAGAAGCATTCCATCAAAACATGTGATAGGCATAACTTGTACATACATGGGGATTTCAAGATATCATACTAGTTGGCCATTGTTCCTTCATCTAAGCATTTAATCAAACACATGGTAGGCATAGCACATGTAGACAACATTATACAAAAATTAATCATCATGATTGATCTCTAATTTCATCATCCTAGGGTTTATTCATAGGTTCACATGAATATACATCTATACAAATCAATTCCACATAAAATTGATCACCCAACATGGATTTGAATTCAATTGATCATTCTCAACATAAATAAAACTAACCCAACATGAAATTCATAAAGAAATCCATAAATTTAAACTTAGAAAAGAGATTCTTGGGCTTCATGGATGAAAGGAGTTCATGAATGAACACTACGCGTACCTTGGTTCGTGATTTCGTGAAGATTGATAGTGAAACCTTCTTGAATTTGAATCCCTAATAGAAATCCTAGCTTGTTCTTGAGAGAAACTTGAGAGAAAATAGTATATTTTGGGTGAAGAATGGCTAAATTACATGTTATTGGGTTTAAATAGAGGTAGGAAATTGACCCTTTTAGCCAAGGGAATGTACCAACTTAGTTGTATTCATTGGATTAAAGGCTTTTATAGGCAATATTGGTATATCATTGTGGATGTGTTTTGACTCTTAAACATTCTTTGGGATTCATATATTTCTCTTTTTATCTTGGGTTGTTTCTGTTATTTATTATTATGAATGTGCTCTTGAGGTAAGGTTAGGGGTCATCTCAAGCCTTGGTTAGTTTGGGAGGCCCTTCAAGGCTAGGCCTGGTTTGGATCTTGACAAGCTTAGTATCATAGCACGATTTAGGGTCTTAGGGTTTCCATAAATCTGTATCGAGTAGAGTCACTTTTACAGGTGTGTCGTGCACCACACTAATAAAGGGGAGGCTACAAGGTAAATATGAATGTTTCCCTTATTTTTGTTCTATTTTGTCCTAGAGAGTCTAGTTACTATAAGTTTTCTCTAACTCCAGGAATAATCACATTATAGATCATGCCTCCATGAAGATCTAATAGTTGTAGCAACTCAGCCAGAATCTGCGCCCCAACTAGGGAAAATACAGAGAAAGTTTTCCCTACTCATGATATGTAGACTTAATATAGGGCTCGTACACTTGAGTTTACTACTCCTCCTGGTGTTTTGATGGTCCCTACTTGTACTCCTTGGGCTTCTCGAGCTAGTGGTACTCAGTCTTCTTAGAGAGCTACCTCAAATGTTGAGTTCTAATAGTCCATCCACCTGCTTACTAAAATTGTGGCATCATATTCTCGAAGTTCTAATCTTGTTGGTACTACCCCCAGTTTATTTGAAGTTACTTAAAATGGACTATTTATGAGGCTGAATCCCCCAATCTTTACAGGCTCTAAGGTAGAAGAGGATCCTCATGGCTTTATTGATGAGATGGAGAAGATCTTCAAGGTGATGTATGCTAGTAATTTGAAGAGGATTGAGTTCGCAGCTTATCAATTGAAAAAAATGGCTTATAAGTGGTATGAGGAGTGGGAAGAGTTAAGGGGAAAAGTAAATAAGTCAACTATTTGGGATGAGTTTTAAGGTGTTTTTCTTAATCATTTCTTTCCTCAAAAGTTAAGGGAAGCCAAAGATGAAGAGTTTATGAACCTAAAATAGGGTAATATAAGTGTTAAGAGTATGTGTTGAATTTCACCTAATAGTCCCGTTATGCTCCTGATCTTGTGTCAAGTATGAGGTTCTAAATAAAGAAGTTTGCTTTGGGTTAGTGTCGTGACTTAAGGTTGTTAGGTTGAATAATGACATGGATATATATCAATTGGTGGTCTATATACACCAGTTGAAGGATGAGTAAATGAAGCAGGCAGAGGTGGAAGAAAGGCAGAATAAGAAGGTTAACTATGAAAATCAGGATGTAAGTTAGCAGCACAGTAAAAAAGGGGCAGACGATGGTTTAATAAGAAATCCTAGGGAAACTCTTATCAATCATCCAATGATTCAGCCTCCATACCTTCAGGTGACCAGCTTTACACCTAGCAATGACCATCGGCTGCAAGGTGCCCCATCTCAGGCCAATGTAGCATAATCAGCACCATCTTATCCACCTTGCTACACTTTTGGAAAGCTCCATTATGGTTTTTGTTGCATCAGGATTGGAGTGTGCTTTAGATGTGATAGGTCGGGTCATTACAGTGAGATTATCCTTCAGCTAGGGTTTCCACCGGAGCTAATAAGGTCTCACTCTCCACTTCTTTAGCTCCTATAGGAAAGGGTGCTATTTTAGGGATAAAGAATAGCCAAAATCACCTTTATACACTTTCTACTCATCAGGAATCTGAGGCATTCCCAGATGTTGTCATTGGTATGTTATATCTCTTCTCCTGGGATGTTTATTATTTGCTTAATCTGGGTTCTACCCTGTGTTATGTGACTTCTTCTATGGTTGTACACTTTGGCTTTGGTCTTGAAAGCATTTTCGACCTCTTCTCCATTTCTACCCCGGTGGCTGAGTCTATTATTGATAAAAAAAAATCTATAGGGGTTGTGTCATGTCCATCTTTTATACAGAGACATTCATAGATCTAATAGAGCTTAATATGGTGGATTTTGATGTGATCTTGGGGATGGATTGGCTTTATTCTTGTTATGCTTCTCTAGATTGTTGGACCTAAAAGGTCACTTTTTACTTTCCCAATGAACCAGAAATTGAATGGGAGGAAAGTTCCTTAGTACCTAAAGGGAATTTTATTTCTTATCTTAGGGCACAAAAATTGATATTTAAGAGGTTCTTGTATTATCTAGTTTGGGTCAAGGATTTTAAATCTGAAAGTCCCTCCTTGCAGTCCATCCCTATGGTTAACAAATTTCTTGAAGTTTTTCCTGATGATCTTCTTGAAATTCCTCCGATAGGGAAATAGATTTTGGGATTCATCTACTACAGAATACTTATCCTATTTACATTCCTCCTTATAGGATGCCTCTAAAAGAGCTAAAAGAACTAAAGGATCAATGAAAGGATCTCCTTAATAAGGGTTTCATCCATCCTAGTGTTTCTCCTTGGGGTGCTCCTGTGTTTTTCCTGTGAAATAAAGATGGGACTTTTTAAATGTGTATATACTATCGTCAGTTGAATAAGGTCACAGTTAAAAACAAAAAGCCTCTTCCTAGAATTGATGACCTCTTTGACCAGCTTTAGGGTGCTAAGTGTTTCTCTAAAATAGATCTTCATTTGAGTTATCATCAGGTAAAAATTAAGGAGGTTTATATAGCCAAGACTACTTTTAGAACCTGTTACAGCCTCTATGAGTTCTTGTTTATGTTGTTTGGGTTGACTAATGCGTTAGTTGTTTTCATGGACCTTATGAATCGGGTGTTCAGACAGTTTTTGGATCTGTTTGTTATATTCTTCATTGATGACATCTTGGTGTACTCCAAAAGTTAGAAAGATCATGTGGACCACCTCTGAATTATGTTGAAGACCCTTAAGGACCAGGAATTGTATGCAAAATTTTCTAAATATGAATTTTGGCTAAGTGTTGTGGCTTTTCTTAAGCATGTTGTATCCAGTAAAGGGATAAAGGTGGACCCACAAAAGGTTGAGGCAGTTAAGAAGAGTCCAAGACCCACTACTCCAACCGACATTAGGATCTTCTTGGGCTTAGCAGGTTACTATAGGAGGTCTGGGGAGAGTTTCTCATCTATTACTACTCTAATAATGAGGTTAATTCAGAAAAAGGTGATGTTTTTATGGTCTAATGCTTATGAGGGCATTATTGAGAAGGATAGGTTAACTTTTGCTCCTATTTTGACCTTACCCGAGGGTACTGAGGGATTTGTTGTGTACTGTAATGAAGTGGCGAAGTCATCTTTATTCCAAGGGATTCATCTGAACCCCCTTTAATGGAAAATTTTACAGTTTTTATACTATTTTATATGGTAAAAAATATTTTTAATGCATATATAGTACATGTTGAACCTCTTCGACTAGTTCATATATATACTTTTGAACCCCCTCAATGAAAATTTTGGAAAATATCAAATAGATTTAGGCATAGATTGCAAAATTTAGGTCATCTATTGGAAATTATGAAACAGGTCTTCCCACTATTGCAATAGATTAGACTTAGATTAGATAGAAATAATATCGGCATAATGTAATAGATAACCAACCTATTGCAACAGATAAACTATCTGTCAGAATAGATGAATATATTTTACAACAGATTGGCAATCTATTGCATTATAAAAAAATCAACTTTTATAAGGTTTGGCACAGCATTGTCACACAAAAAGGTTGTTGACTCATCTATTTTTATGCCAGTCAGTAAACATTCAATGTGTACAAGTGAGTGCGAGCCACACGCAAAATTGGTATCATTTTTTGGAAGGTTCATGACCTTGTTTCAACCTTCAAAATCCCATGATTTCTTCATCAACACTTTATTTGGCAAATGATACATCAGTTTACTCTGCATCAACAAGATGGGGAACAGGTACATCAGTGGCTGCACGTAGATAAAAAATGACCTCGTCAATGGTAGGTTCATTGCAGTCATAAACATTGATCTTTCCCTCCTTGAGTAGTATCTCAACATCCCGATAATGTATTTCATCCACGTTCATGACTGCAAGAATCTTCTTTGCCTCAGTCCATCTCTTGTCATGTGGATTTGGCCTCTCCCCTCAAACATATTTTATCATTTCTTCTTCATCCCAGTCCAACGTAGAAACTAACGAATCAAATCCCAAGCCACAGGATAACACTAGATCATTAAGTTTATCGTACTTATCCTTGAACTTCTTGTAGAAGTCGAGGTCCATTATCATATCGGCAGTGTCATAAGCTTCCAGGTACGCTAATTGTTTTTTCCTCGTAAGGCAGAGAATTTTGTCAACATACTATGATATAAGAAATCAATTTTTATATAGGTTAGTAATTGTAAAGATGCAATGAATGGTCTATCTATTGCATAGGGTTCTCTGAATTAATAATCCAACACAACATATGCAACAGATGGTTAATAAGTTGCAACAGAACCACTACCAATTGAACCAGAATATCCAGCTATTGCAACATATTTCACATCTGTTGTGTAGCTTCTTCTTCATGGAGTATATTAGAAGGCTAGGTTAGGAAAAGTAAACTTACCTTGTCCTCGTACCACATACTCATATCTATCATAATCTGCAAGTCTTAGGGGGAAAGGGAGGCTTAGGGTAATCTGATGCGCATCGCTTGGCTTTCTTGGCCTGTCACAGATCCCTCTTCTCTTTGGTACCAAGTTTCACGTATATATCGACCTTCTTCAATGGACCCTGAACTTTAATATTTTTTTATTTTCGACTGGAGAGTACATTGCTAATTGCTCTTTTCTTCCTCCTAACCATAGTTGTAGGAATGTATGGCTCCCACACCTTCTTGGATGGTATGACACCACTCTTCGATTTTAATTCCTCGATAGATTTAGAGATAGCTTCTACCTTTTTAAAGAGTTTATCCTGGATATCCTTGCACTCTTCACATTTGCAATGAGAACACGAGGGTGAAGAGGGGTGAGAGGGATCGGTGTAAGGGTGAGAGGGACCTATGTAAGGGTTAAGGGTACCTGTTTTCAAACATATTTATTTTTTCTTGAGTATCAACATGCTCATCATCACGAGTGGCAGCAGCATCAACATGCCTACCAGCAACACCAACAACTCCATCAGAAGAAACACTCGGATCTACCTCAGTAGGTTGGTCATGAAGAGTCTCAACATTAGGCTGACCTTGCCTAACTACTCTTCTTATGGTTATTGCTCCAGTCAATTCCTTCTTTATTAAATCCACCATTGGGTCTGCTATAGTATCAACATGACCTAGAGTAATAAAAAAAAGTCATCCCAACTCCTGCTCAGTATGCACGATCCATGGATGAACCACCTATAAAAAAAGACAAATACATTTAAATCATATAATATAATAATTTTCATAGTTGGGTTATATGTTAACACAGACAACTTATGCAACAGCTGATCTGTATATCACAACAGATTAACAATATGTTGCACCAGATTACACATCTGTTAAATAGTTTGCAGTAGATTGTTAAAATCCATTTGAGTCAGGTTCAGAGAACCAGAGAAATAGATGGATAATTTGATGCAAAATATTAATCATCTATCGTAACAGATTACCAATCTGTTGCACTAGTTGGCACAAGATGGGTAATTTATTGGATTACATATTATGCAACAAATGATCTGTATGTTACAACAAATTAACAATATATTACATTAGATTTCCCATCTGTTGCATAATTTTCAATAGATGGTTAATCTATTAAGATCTGCTTCAGAGAACCAAAGAAACAAATGGGTAATCTAATGCAAGATATCAATCATCTGTCATAACAGATTACCTATCTGTTGCACCAGTTGGTACAGGATGGGTAATCTGTCACAACAGATGTCCCATCTAGTGCATTAGATATAATATTTGTTGCACCAAATATAACATTTGATCAATATCTTTCATTGAGTCAAATTATTTTGCTTGAATAAGTCGTATTGTATCATCCAAAGGGTTAAAGATATCAGCCTTCTTAATTCTTGTGTTGTTCTTTGCAGCCAACCACCTAAACATCCTTGGATGAAAAACCTCATTCGAGTAATCCATTACCTACTTTCGTAGGGGAGGAATGGCTTTAAATGACCAAGCCTAAAAAATGTAAATAGGAAGCAAGCAAAAAAAAGTCATATTAACTATATTTAATATAAATTAATGGATGAGTAAAAATCGTGATTAATTTTACCATGAAAGCCCAAGAAAAGTCGTATAATAGGGTCGTCCCTGGGGATAACTTTGTTAATAAATATTGGACAGTCAAGTAGAAGATATCATATTCCCAGGGATAATTGTTGAATTTATCAAAATCCTCAGCACGAGCCAACAAATCATCTTCTATGACCTTGTTGACGTCTCTTCCTAATATCACCGAATGGGCAAACCAAACTAAGCACAATTTCTCCCTGTACTGCTTTGATATGGTTTTATCCTTGAGATCTATCATCAAATATAATGCTTTGTAGCCACGTCCAGCAATGTCAAACAACCCATCTATTTTTTCCTTACGTTTGTTGGTTTTGTTGGGTGGTCGCTGGGACAATGTCTTCCCTCTATTTGCTTGTGGTTGTTTGGTTTTCCTACTTTACTTAGAACTTTTGCGGGGTGTTACCGTGGTGATAGGTTCTTCTAGACGATCACATCTCAAGCCCGTCACTATGGCAAACTCTTGCAAGCCAAAACAAACCAGCATACCATAGTAGTTGATCCAGATTTCATCCATCTTTATGCCCCTCCTCCTCCTAATCTTTATCATCCGCCACGTACTTGATCCTGTGCTTGAGAAGATCATATACCATTCTCATTTGGAAATGGGCAGGGGGCCCTCGAGCAGCTCGAGAAAGCGTTCAAAGCAGCTCCTCTTAAAAATTCCGTCTATGTTTTCCTTCTTCGTGATATTCCTAAAATAACTAAAAAATTTCCCCAAACATTTAAGTACAAGTTCACAAGTTAGTTCTTTTGGCTCATCTATCAGCATCACAACTTGAAACCTGTCAATACTAATAGTTTTGAAAGGATTATGCTGGGATGTCGATATTAATTCACGCCTCATTGGTGATCCATTATCATCATCTTGATAATCATCCTCTTTTGCACTTTCTAATTCCTCCTCTTTCTCACTTTCATTTTCTTCATCACTATCTATATACCCTTTTCCACATCCCTCAATATTATTTTCATATCGCTCCTCAACTTTACTTTTACCTGACTAAGATTGTTCAGGAAGTTCCTCTGAATCCCTCTATACTGTAGCCTTTATTGTTGGGTGGTCAGAAGTTGATCCATTTTCACTTTATTTTCTTTTGGGAGACATGTTTTACCTACAAACAACAGTAAAACAAAAATTACATTACAATTGATTTATGCATAAATTTTAAAAAATACATTACAAACACCACCAATACTGACACACCAACAGCCACCAAAACAATCATAACCAACCAATGTCACAAACACAATGAATACTGACACCCCCAACAGCCACCATAAAACCACCAACCAATGCCACCAATAGCCATCACAAACACTAACAGTGCCACCACGATGACCACCAACGCCACCACCACGACTACCAATACTACAAACACCATCCAATAATACCACGACAATCAATGGAACACTGCGACAAAAACTAGGGTTTTCTCGAGATCTTTCTACGATTTTACCATCAAAACTCAAAATTGTAAACCCATTCTCAAATATAATACAACTAAAGCCTTTTTTAATTATTATTAACTTAAAAGCCCTTATTTTTTAGAAAAAATAACAAATATAGAACTCTTCTCAAACTTTGCTACCTACGAAGACAGAGAAAATGACTGATACAAGCAAGAATGAAGTCAAAAATAACACCATTATGGTCAAAACTAAGAAGAAAATTGATTTGTTGTGAAGGGTTGAGCAATTAGTTGAGCAGTTGTTGTATTTTTTTAGAGAGAGAAAAGAGCGAGAACTCGAGATTTGAAATGATGAAATATTTTTCTCGCAAATGGATGATTTGTATGGGCTGATTTATATTTTGGAAAAGAATCACAAGTTTTAAAATTTTTAATTTGGTCTGGATTGATCTTAATTATTTTTTAAAATTATAAAAGATATGCATAATTTTTAACTCTCTCATCATGTGATTGCCAAAAGATTCAATTGAAGTTGTAGTTGACCCTATGACAACTTACCCCTAGTCCTAGATTTAATCAATTAAGGCATTAGTTGAACATATGAACTCAATTAAAAATGTATAAAAATAAATGTTCAACCTGTAGCAACAGATTACCCATCTATTGTAAATTGTCAAATAGGTGTTGTCATCTGTTGTAGTTGACCTTATGATCAATTAAGGTATTAGTTGAAAATATTAGGTAATAAGAATCGCTTCACCCAGAGTGATCAATCGACGACTCTGGTCGTGAGAAACGCAATACCGTCTCATCATGTATTTTCCAAAAGACTCAATTGAAGCTGTAGTTGACCCTGTGAGAACTCACCCTTAGTACTAGGTAAATCAATTAAGGTATTAGTTCAACATATAAGGTAATAAGAATCTATTCAGCCTAGAGTGATCTATTGACAGCTCTAGTCAAGAGGAACGCAATACTGTCTCATCATGTAATTGCCAAAAGACTCAATTAAAGTTGTAGTTGACCCTATGAGAACTCACCCCTAGTCCTAGATTGATCAATTAAGGTATTAGTTGAACATATAAGGTAATAAGAATTAATTCAGCTCAGAGTGATCGATCGATAACTCTGGTTGGGGAGAACGCAATACCTTCTCATCATGCGATTGCCAAAATACTCAATTGAAGTTGTAGTTAACCCTATGAGAACTCACCCTAGTCCTGGATTAATCACTAAAGGCATTAGTTGAACATATGAACTCAATTGAAATTGTACAAAAACAAATGTTCAACCTGTTACAATAGATGAAACATTTGTTGAAATTAATCAAACAGATTAAGTCATCTGTTGCAACAGATTATCTGTTGGAATTAATCGAACAGATTAAATTATCTGTTGCAACAGATTACCCATATATTGTAAATTATCAAATAGGTATTACCATCTGTTGTAGTTGACCCTATGATCAATTAAGGTATTAGTTGAACATATTAGGTAATAAGAATTACTTCACCTTAGAGTGATCGATCGACGACTTTGGTCGGGAGGATACAATACCGTCTCATCGTGCATTTGTCAAAAGACTCAATTGAAGTTGTAGTTGACCCTATGAGAACTCACCCCTAGTCCTCGATTAATTAATTAAGGCATTAGTTGAACATATAAGGTAATAAGAATCAATTCAGCTCAGAGTGATCGATCAACGACTCTTATCAGGAGGAAGGCAATACTGTCTCATCATGAAATTGCCAAATACTCAATTGAAGTTGTAGTTGACCCTATGAGAACTCACCCCTAGTCCTAGATTGATCAATTAAAGTATTAGTTGAACGTATAAGGTAACAAAGAAATCGATCGGTAACTTTGGTCGAGAAGAACGCAATACTGTCACATCATGCGATTGTCAAAAGACTCAATTGAAGTTGTAGTTGACCTTATGAGAACTCACCCCTAGTCCTAGATTAATCAATTAAGGCATTAATTGAACATATAAACTCAATTAAAATTTTATAAAAATAAATGTTTAACCTACTGCAACAGATGACCCATCTTTTAAAATTAATCAAACAGATTAAGACATTTATTGCAACAGATTACCCATCTGTTATAAATCATCTATTGCGACAGATGACCAAGCTTTGGAAATTTTCAAACAGAAATTGTCATCCGTTGCAAAGTATGACTTTGATGTAAGGGTGTCAAGTGGGTCGGGCTGACCCGGCCCGAATCGACCCACCTACACAAATCGACCCGATTTGACCCAGCCCGATAAGCCCAAAGGTTTAAGGTACCGGGTCCTGGGTCAATTTTTTTTAATTTGGGCCCGACTAACCCATCCCAGACCAAGCCCGATCCAGGCCCATCGGTTAACCAGCCCGGCCCGGTCCGGAATAGTTTTTTTTTTTTTTTTGAAAATTTGGGATTTTGGGTCAAACTAGTCGTTGGCCCAACGGCTATATAGCCGTTTTTGGGTCCAAACGGGCCCATTAATTAAAAAAATACTTTTAAAATAATTTTTTAATCTAAAAAAAAAATCTATAAATACCCTACACCTTCAAATCATTTTTCACACAATTTTTATTCTCTCAAATCTCATTCTCTCTCAAATCTCAATTCTCAATTCTCAAATATTCAATATATTTAATTTCCTAAAGTGCTCACTTTAAATTTTTAATTTTGCATTTACAAAGTACGAGTGGAAGTTTCTAAATTCACAACCTTCGAATACTTCCAAAATTTGGTATTGTCGTTCCATCTCTTACATTTAATTTTTATTTATTGTATTAATTGTTGAATATTAAATTTTATTATATTTGTGTATTTTAAATTTTTTTAGTTTAATTTAATTTATACTATGGATAAATTAAGAAACCTCGCTACTAAAGGTGTTAAAAAAAAATTGTTCCGAAAGTGGTAGTGGTAATAAAAAGCGAATTACTAGTGGTAGAGGTACTTCAAGTAGTAGATATACCCGTGTACCTTCGCCTCCGGTACCGCTTGGTACACCTTTTGAGGATGAAATAGGTGTAGGTGCTCACAATATGGATTATATAGAAGCTCAGGAAAATTACGGTATAGAAGAAGAAAATGAAGTAGATGCGGTTAATTTAGATGAAGATGATGAAAATATTGATGAGACACCCGCAGTAGAAAATGTTAACGTTAGATCTGATTCGGTTAATCTCCCTCTCCGTCCTCCCTGTGCCCCAAGACCTCATAAAACAACTAGTATTGCATGGTAATTTTTTGAACGTATATCAGATACTGAGGTGCAATACATTATTTGTCAACAAATATATAAGCATAAAAGCGGAGGCAAGCAAGGGGGTACGGGTATGTTAATGAGGCATATAGGTGATGCTCACAAAAGAGAGTTAGAAATTGCACGAGGTGGTGGAGATGTTGATGGACCAACGCAAACTAGAATGGACCCAGCAACCAGTCAGGTAACGAAGAAGTATAATAAATTGAGGGACCGAGAAGAAATAGCTAAAATGGTAGTTGTGGGTTGTTTGCCTTTTAGTTTTCCTTCTTCTGATGCCTTTATTCATTATATTCAAGTTATTTATAATCCTATGTTTAATGGTGTTCCTAGAAGTACTTGTCGATCTGATATTTTTACACTTCATTCACAATATTATTTTTATTTATCAACATTGTTAAAAAATATTCAATGTAGATTGTCCCTAACTTCTGATCTTGGTCGTGCTATAAATAAAAATGATTATTTAACCGTTACTTGTCACTAGATGGATAGTAATTTTTGATGCAAAAACATGTTCTTGCTTTTTTATATGATGAAGACCGTAAACATACTGGAGATTTTATTGTTGATTCTATTGTTAAAGTTGCCGGATTTTATGGTATCGAAAATAAAATCTTATGTATTGCTTTTGATAATGTTTCTAACAAGACTGCTATAAAAAATTAAAATTTATGCTATCTCCGCTGTTGCCTGAAATTTTTCATATTAAGTGTGCGTGTCATATGTATAATTTAATTGTAAAAGATGGTCTTGAATTTTTTGAGCTTTATATTGAAAAAATCTGTTTTGCTATTGGTTTTATTAAAGAAAATAATCGGAGAAAAGAAATTAGAGAATTTAAAATTAAATATCAAGAAAATGGACTTGCACCGATATTGATGCTTGAGGAAATTGATATTAGATGGAATTCTACATATGATTTTTTTAAAACTTGTTATAAATATAGAGTTCCTATTACACTAGCTTTTAACCAACATTGCAGTTCATTTATTGATTCTGCTGATTGCATGCTACATGATTCTGATTGGGTTGTAATTAATGATCTCGTTAAGTTTTTAAAAAAAAATTATGTAGCTACGGTTGAATTTTCCGGTGCATATTATCCTACTGTTTGTAATATTTTGGGATATATAGCCGATATTTCTGATTTGCTTAAAGAATATAAAAATAAAGATGGTTATAAAGAAGCTGTTGATGCCATATTTACTAAATTTAAAAAATATTTTTTCTCGATTCCCCCTATTTAATTGGTTGGTGCTATATTAAATTCATGCATTAAATATAATACTATGTGCCACTTTAGTACTATTATTTATGCTAACTTAGAAATAAATACTAACAATGATTCTGGATCTGAAAAAGTAGAACCTGATTTGTGGACGGCTATGAGTGATGCGAATGAATACATAGAAAAATTATATAATCACCATGCTGATTTATTTGACTTAGCCGTACCTACAAATATCACTCCAACTGTCGCTCCTCATCCTCCCGAGGAGCCATCATCTTCTAAAAGGCCGGTACATAGTGATTTTCCTGATTCCTTTTATGATTTACCTTGTTGGAACAGTGTTGATGAGAGAACTTACACCTCAACTTATTGGGAAGAGCTGAAATATTATCTTCGGTCACCGCCAGAGGATCGCAGACGATGGATCAACACGTTAGATTGGTGGAGGAGTAATGAAACACAATATCCCGTGATTTCAAGATTAGCTAGAGACATCTTGAATGTTCCAATGTCAACCATTGCATCAGAGAGCGCCTTTAGTCAGGGATAACAACAGCTTGGAGGCAACCGACACTCATTGGGAAGCAATATAATGAATGTTCTAGTTTGCCTCAGAGATTGGATCAGAGCAAAAATAAAAAACCAAGGAATGGAACCGGAGCCGAGCGATGAGCTGAAACTTGAAGAAATTACGTCTTCACGGGAGAACTCAGCAGAATCAAGTCCAATGCATGATTTTACCCCCGCTGACTTTGACTATCCTATGCAAGTTCCCGTTAATATTAACATGAATGAGTTGGAAAAAATGATGTATAATTTGTAGATTTTTCATTCATGTAAATTATGAATTTGGGATCATTTCACAAATCGCAATCAATAAAATTCAACATTCATTCACTCCTCCTTAGTCCTTACTTTATAATTTTTTTCATTTAATGATTTAAATTAAATTTATAGTTTAAATTTAAAACTTACTTCTAATATATTATTAATTTACTACCAAGTATTATTAATAATTTATTATATTAAGTAGCATATGTTTTGTACATTTGTGTATATATCTTCTATAGATGTGTATATTTAATGTATACATTTGTATATGTTTTATAAATTAGTATATAACTCTATATATATTGTAGAATATACATATATTGTAGTACATGTTTTACTTAAAGTAGTACATATATATTGAATGGTGCGTATATTTGTGTATATATCTTCTATTGACATGTATATTTAACGTATACATGTGTATATGTTTTATAAATTAGTAAATAACTATATATATATTGTAGAATATACATATATTGTAGTATATGTTTTACTTAAAATAGTACATATATATTGAATGGTGCGTATATTTGTGTGTATATCTTCTATTGACGTGTATATTTAACGTATACATGTGTATATATTTTATAAATTAGTATATAACTATATATATATTGTAGTATATGCACATATTTTAGTATTTGTTTTACTTAAACTAGTACATATATATTGAATGGTGAGTATATTTGTGTATATATCTTCTATAGATGTATATATTTAATATATACATGTGTGTATGCTTTATAAATTAGTATATAACTATATATATTGTAGTATACATGTGTATATATCTTCTATAGACATATATATTTAATGTATACATGTGTATATGTTATATAAATTAGTATATAACTATATATATATATATATATATTGTAGTATATACCTATATTGTAGTATATGCATATAGTACATATATATTGAATGGTGTGTATATTTGTGTATATATCTTCTATAGACGTGTATATTTAATGTATACATGTGTATATATTTTGTAAATTAGTATATAACTATATATATATTGAAGTATATACATAAATTGTAGTATATTTTTTACTTAAACCAGTACATATATATTGAATGGTGTGTATATTAGTGTAGATATCTTCTATTGACATGTATATTTAATGTATATTCTATTGACATGTATATTTAATGTATACATGTGTACATATTTTATAAATTAGTATATAACTCTATATATTGTAGTATACATGTGTATATATCTTCTATAGACGTATATATTTAATGTATACATGTGTATATATTATATAAATTAGTATACAACTATATATATATTTTAGTATGTGTATATATATATATATATATATATATATATATATATA
>NC_061121.1:43101179-43244976 GCF_002878395.1 Capsicum annuum
ACTACAATATATATATATATATATATATATATATATATATATTGTAGTATATGTCTATTTAATGTAGTACATATATATTGAATGGTGCGTATATTTGTGTATATACCTTCTATAAACGTGTATATTTAATGTATACCTGTGTATATGTTTTGTAAATTAGTATATAACTATATATATAGATAGATAGATATAGATATATTGCAGCATATACATATATTGTAGCATATGTTTTACTTAAAGTAGTACATATTTATTGAATGGTGCGTATATTTGTGTACATATCTTCTATAGACGTGTATATTTAATGTATACATGTGTATATATTTTATAAATTGGTATATAACTCTATAATATATATATAAATATATATATATATATATATATATATATACACTTATATGTATTGTAGTATATGTTTTATTTAAAGTAGTACGTATAGTTATATATATTGAATAGTGCGTATATATGTGTAATTGTGTATATGTGTATATATTTTTTAAATTCTAATGTAGTATATATTATATATATAGTGTATATATATTGTTTAACGTATTTAAAATGTATATAGGTGGGTATATATTGTGTATATTAAAAAAAAGTTTTTTTTAAATTTTTGACCGAGTTTGACCCGATTTTTAACCAGGTTTAGGTGGGTTTGATCGGGTTGGGTTAAGTGGGCCAGGTTAGGGTGGTTTTTGAAATTTTTACTGTTGAGCCCGGCCCGACCCACAACTCGGTTAATTTTATAGGGTCGGTTTCGGGTTGGCCCGGCCCAGCCCGGCCCACTTGACAGGCATACTTTGATGTTTTAAGATCCTTTTTAAAAGCAATTTAGGTATTTTCTGTCTGAGATAAAAAAGATAAAATACTAAGACGGTAAAAAATATTACTTGGATAACTCAAAATCTCCTCAGTGAGTAGTCTTATCTGGTCTTTTCAATGTTACCATCTCCTCATGCCCCTCAAAAGTTATTAATGAATATTTAAAACCCATATCTACTCCCTCCATTTCATTTTAGTTGACCCTCTTTCTAAAAATATTTGTTTCAATTTAGTTGTCTTAATGATGAAATCAAGAGGATTTTAATATGTTTTTCAAATAATACCCTTATCATTAAATGACTAAACAAGTTGTATATACACAAATTTATATTTTCAAAGTATAATTAATAAGGATAATTTGGTAAAATAGACCCCTAATAAATATTTTTCTTAATGGAGTGCCAAGTCAATAGGGGCAACTCAACTAATATGAAACGGGGGAGTAGAATCTTCTTCAGCCATAAACTCGAGACGAGAAACTCAACTCATCTCTCTCTCTTCTTTATTCTCAATTCTCTTTCTTTCATTTTTTTCCTCTCTTTTCTCTCTTCTTTTGGATAAGGATCCTTTCGGATTTAAACCTATCAATATCTTTTCTCGACTGAACCAGATGTTCTGATCTCTTTGCTCTTTTGACATTGCAGGTATGATTCACTATTGCTCTTTCTTTCTCTTCTTCTTCTTTGTATGTTATTTAAATTAGATATTTACATCTGTTGCTATTAATTTTTTGCCCATTACCAGTTTCCTATTTATTAAGAAAATTGAAGAAAAGGTGACTTTTAAGTCTTGAATGAACGAACCATTTTTTTTATCAAAATATGTAAAAAAAAAGTCATTTATTGTGAGAACTTAAAAAGCATTATTGTCAGTATAGTTTTTTATGTCTTTTGTTTATTACTTTGATGGTGCTGTTGTTGGGGGCGGTGGTGGTGTTGGAACATGTGGTGTTTGTGTTGTTGATGGTGTTGGAACATATGGTGTTGTTTCTTTGTTGTTGATATTGTTGTCAGTGGTGTTGCAATAGTTTCCTCAACTGTTGCAACCGATTAATCAGTTGTTGGAATAGACAGAGCAACTATTTAAAGAAATCAAACCAGTAGCAAGGCTGGTTTCATTTATTCTAATAGATGACCCATCTGTTCAAATAAGTAATCCATTTGTTGCAACAGATGCCTTATCAGTTGAACAGATGGGGAATCTGTTACATCATATTGGTTATCTATTGATTCATTCAATTTTGTGTTACCTTTTTGTAATGCTCTTTTTGTTCTTCTCTTCTTTGACATCAAATGTATTTCTCTTGTTTACAGATAAAAGGAAGTGAAACTGGATCAACTTTTGCCTGACCAGCATTAAAGGCTAGAGTAAAGATGGGTTCAAAGGAATAAGTTGCTTTCAGATGGAACCACTTCATATATGGAAGGTATATTTTACTGATCAACCTATCATGAAAACACACATCCAGTACAATGATTTTGTGAATGTTGGTTATTTACCTACTAGGCGTTAATCCTTCAAATAAGATATGGCATTTTACAGTTAAGATTGTTAGGTTTGAACTGATAAGGCTGAGAGACCAAGTAGCTGGTGCCGATACCCTATTATGGTTTAATGAAGATTTTACTAATTCTTATGTGTCAAGTTTGGAGAAGGGTTAAGGTTTTTGGTGGCAGTGTAAACATTCAAATAGCAATTGCAATGACTTTAAGGGTTCAATGGACTTTTGAAAGGACTCAAAAGCATCGCACTGCTACAAATAAGAATGAAAATAAATATAGTTATTGCTCTAGTCCAAATTTATATGGATGGGTTGCTCAAAGAGACTATTATATAGCAGAAAGTTATTTTAAGAATACCTGTATGGGAAGAAGGAGGTGGATAATATCATATATCAAATCAAACATTATTAAAGAAAAAACACAGCGTAGAAAGGGTAGTGTAGCAAAACTGGCTGATGAAATAGACATGAAAAATGAAAAAACTGAATAAACTGCAAATGTGAAAGTGTATCCAAAAAATGAAAATCCATCAGTCGTTCTTGAAAAAGAAAAATGCTCAAGTGGACTAGATCTATTCACTTTATGAGGGGGCTGCAACTAGCTAGCGTGGCCTAAATAGAGACCCACAAAATGCAGGACCAGAACTCTAAGGAAGCGGTTTCGCGATCACAAAAGTTGGTAAGATTGTCGGTCAGAATTGAAACCTGAACCAACTACTCTTGAATTATAAAAAAGGGATCAAGCCAAGATGGTAATTTCTCAAGTTAAACTTACATCCCATGCCTCCTATTTATGGCTATGGTCAAGTCAAAGGCAGTGGAAATAACAAGGCATGGGATTTCTACCCAACTTCAGACCTTTTTATTTCTACTGCCATTGACATGATCATAGCCACAAACAGAAGGCATGGTATGCAAGTTAGACTTCAGAAATTGACGCATTGGCTTCCCTTATTTTTACTTCTGGAGTTATTGGTTCAGGTTTCATTCTTGACTGAAAATCTTACCAATCTCTTGTGCTCGCGAAGCTTCTTCCTTAGAGTTCTGGTCCTGCACTTTGTGAGTCTTCATTGAGGCCACACTCGCTAGTTGCAATCTCTAGCAAAGTGACCAGCTCTAGTCCTCTTGACCATTCTTCTTTTTCTTCAAGGACTGATGGATTTTTATATTTGGATACACTTTCACATTTGAAGCTCATTCAATTTTTTCATTTCTCATGTCAATTTTATTGGCCAAATTTTCGAGAAGTTCCCTACTTGCTTTCTTGTATTTCCTCTTAAATAAGGTCTGAGATGATATATGGTCTTCTCTACCTCCCCCTTCCCACATAGGTATTCTCCCAAGCACCTTCTGTTGTATAATAGTCTCCTCAATCAACCCATTCATATAAATTTAGACCAGGGGAATTTCTATTGGTTCCATCGTTGTTTGCTGCAATGCGAGGTTTTGCAGGCCTTTCCAAAAGTCCATTGCGCCATTAAAATTGGTCCGATCACTATTGGATATTTACACTGCTTCCAAAAACTTGAACCTTTCCCCAAACTTGAAACAAAAATATAAGCACAAACTGTCATTAAATTGTAATAGGGTATCGACACCACCGTCTTGGAACCCTTCGGCCTTATTAGTTCACACCTATCAAACTAAACTATACAATGCAGGATCTTGTTTGAAGGATCAATGTCTAATCGATAAAAAACTATATTCACAAAATTATTGTACTTTATGTGTGTCTGTCACGGTAGCCTGATCAATAATACATAACTCCCGCGCATAAAAGTGGATCCATTCATTTGCACGCACCTTATTCTTCCTACCCCATCAAGACATGTCAGACATTGTTTATTCATCTGCACGCATGTGATGACTATTAAAAAAGAGGTGAAGAGTCATGACTTTTTATGTAACACATTCAAAACAACTGATGAACTGAATTCTCCATCTGTTGCAACTGATGAATCAGTTGTTAGAAGAAATCAAAATATCTCCTCCAACATATGGTCCATCTGTCGCAACAGATAATCCATATATTGCAATAGATGTTGCAACAGATGGTAAATCTATTGTGACAGACCAGACAATGTTTATTCATCTGCACGCATGTGATGACTATTAAAAAAAAGTAGTCGTGACTTTTTATCTAACACATTCAAAACAGTTGACATATCTAATTCTCCATCCGTTGCAACTGATAAATCAACTTTTAGAAGAAATCAAAATATCTCCTCTAACATATGGTACATTTGTCGCAATAGATAATATATATGTTACAACAGATGTTGTAACAAATGATAAATTTGTTGCGATAGACCAAATAGTGTTTATTTATTTACACGCATGTGATGACTATTATTAAAAAAGAGGTGAAGAGTCATGACTTTTTATCTAAAACATTCAAAACAGTTGATGAATCAAATTCTCTATATGTTGCAACTGATGAATCAGATGTTAGAAAAAATCAAAACATCTCCTCCAACAGATGGTCATCTGTCGCAACAGATAATACATACAAATCATCTATTCCAACAGATGGTAAATCTATTTTGACAGACCATATATTGCACATACAAGCCATCTATTGCAACAGATCGTAAATCTGTTGCGACAGATGGACGATCTATTGTAACAGCTTAATAATAACGGTTGTTATCAAGTCTCAAACCATTTTGAAAAGGTGAAGAGTATTAATATAAAAGAAAAAGTCGTGACTTTTTACAGAAAATAAAAAGCAACCAGTTTGAATATAATTAATACAATGGAGCTGAACAGCCGTGCTTTTTGGCCTGACACATCCAGATTTATCCTCTATAAATAGATCCCTCCTTAATCTTCATTCTACTCAACTTTATTTATTTTTTGTATTTTTTCTTTTCATGTGACATCTTCAACCACTTCTCTTCAAAGAGCATATTCCTTTCTCTTTGGGGTATATTTTTTTCGATGTAAATCTATCAGTTGGTAGTATACATTGTATTACATTTGGACTCTTTTCTTTACATTTGTCAATTCATGCGTGTTCTAGATATGACTAATACTTTTTGAGACATTTCTATTCTGTGAGACATAGTGCAAGAACTTCATAGGCAGGTTAATGACCTGTAGAGAGAGTTGGTCACCGTAAGAGCGACGATGTTTGGAGAGATGTAGAGGCTGATGAGGGCCCTGCTGCTGCGAGTTGATTAGCCGGCTGCCATTAATGATGATGATAATGATAATAATAATTCGAATGTATTTTTTCTTTTAGCGTATGTATTTTAATTTTTCTATATCGGATCTATATCTAATGTATTTTATTTTTCGTTTGATGAAAAATTTATTTTTAGTCGACTTTGACTTTTTAAGTCTTATTCAATTTTTATTCTGTCTATTTCTTCTAAACATACATGTTAACATGTCGACGGTTGGAGGCAAGGAGCAATTTTGAATTCAGTAACAATAGCAATTTTGGCTTTTGAGTTCTTTCAATAGATAGACCATTTGTTGGAATAGATTGATCATCGGTTGGGTTTCTGTTAACAGATTATGTATCTGTTGCGAAAGATTTGTCATCTGTTGGAGGAAAATATTCTAGTTTGATGGAACTGTGTTGTGTTCTTCCAGCTAATGCCCATCTGTTGCCACATATGGGTAATCTGTTGAAAATAATTATGGTCTATTGTATTATTTAGTTCATGTTTTACCTCTTTTTATCGATGCACAAGTTATTAAAAAAGATATTTTATATATAATAAATAATAACATTACATTCACAACAATGAGTTAAATATATAAAAGTCCACAACAAACAACAACATAAGTTTTTGTAATTACAACGATCATGGTGGATTACGATTCGGGTATGTAGTTCTTTTGTGGATAGCGCGCTTACATACGGAGCACTTGTTTCTTCTTGATGAAAATAATTCTCTGACTCCACGCCTCCTCTTATATGGATTTTTTTCCCAGTTTGATAGTGCTTGGTTCAATATATGGAGGAGCTATTAATCTCCCCAAAAGCTCTGCAGGAACAACCTAAGATTCTTCGGGAGGCACCGGAGTAATATGCCCATTATATGTCATTTTATATTTTTCTACCGAATAATATTGAGAGGAGTGCTCGTAAATTTTTGGTCCATATTTTGGATCGTATTAATCTCGAAGCGCTGCCATAGCATTTGGACAGTGTATTTTATCTAAGTCAAAAACTCTGCAAGTATAAGATCTTGTTTGAAGATCAATCGTGGCAACATCACTATGACCGGTGATACTGAATGTGTAGTCTGCTATTTGATAAGATAATAACCTATTCACCAAACTAATGTTCGTTGATATTATTTTTTTGATTTCTAGAACAAATGGGGTTCTTCTTGGGCCCTCGAACTGCACAGGCCTTTCGTTAAAAAATTGGCCATACTTCTTGTTTATTAGTTCAAATAGAGCCTTGATGGAAAATTCTCTTTAATTGCCAAACAATGAATTCACTGATTCATCTATGTTTGATGTCATAATATTGTACCTATACAAAAGAATCACTTAGTACGACATCATACTAAACTTGTAACTCAAACAAGACGTTAAATTCATAAGAATGTACCTATTTACCGGACAGAATGCCCGGCTCCATCTCTCGAAATTGACACGTACAATAAGTTTTGTTACCTTGGGATGCACATCCGTTATTTGATTGAAATGGTCTAAAAACTCCTCTCTACTATACGCTTTAGTTGCTCTATAAAAAAGGGTCACGACTCTTTTGTTATGATAATTTGTCTGAATGTTCTCTCCAAGATGCCTGATGCAACAACCAAAGTAAGCTGAAGTGAAGAAAATTGAACCCATCTTTGGAATACTTGGATTCCTATCCGAAACAAAACACAAATCTTCGGTATCTTTGACGCAGCTTCGCAGTTGTTCAAAAAAATATCCATAAGAGGCATCACATTCCTAGTTGGGGTATAGGAATTAGAGTTTAAAATTCAAGTTATTGGGGTATAGGAATTAGAATTTATAATTCCTAGTTGTTGGTTACAAGAGTTTTGTAATCAGTCGTTGTTGAGGCTCAGAGTTATTTAATGAAGTTCGGGTTAAATTCTATAGAGGAATAGGTCGTGCTTTTTTACACCTTTTTTAGCCTGGTGTTTTTCACATAAAAATCATTATGTTCTTTACTTCCTGTTTTACTGCATTCTCGGAACACGTCAGGCAACCCGTTCCATCCATAGGTAACTCTTAAGTTAAAGTCACTAATCAGTAGGGCACGTACTCTAACAATACGTCTCAAAAGTCTGCACCTAAAACTCCTCAACAAAAGGGTGTAGCAGAAAGAAGAAATATGAATTCTTTTATAAATGGCTAGACTTATGATGAGTTACTTTGATTTGCCTTCTTCATTTTGGTTTTATGCTCTAGAAACTGCGAACTATATTCTAAACTTAGTTCTTTTTGAGTAGGTTCCTGTGACACCCATAGAACATGGACTGGGCGTAAACCTAATCTAAAACATGTTCGAATTTGTGGTAGTCTAGCACATGTGCTGAAAGGAAAGGCAAAAAAATTGAATCCTAAATTAAAAGTATGTGTTTTATTGGGTACCCTAAAAAAATGAAAGGTGGCCGATTTTACTATCCTAAAGAAAAGAAAGTCATTGTAGTAAGTACCAACACCAAATTTCTGGAAAGGGATTTTATTACAAACTTTGATCCCAGAAGTAAATTAGACAGGAATTAAGCAAAGAGGTAGCAAGCCAATCTACTGACAATAATAAAAACCAAATCCAAAGTCCAAATGTCAAATTTAACATACCATTGTATTTTAGTAGTGGAAGAGATGTTAATAGACATACATTTCCACAAGCACAAGTTCTTGAAAATCCATTGCGTCAAAGTTGTGAGGGTAGCACTGAGCAAAATGCACTAGAGAAAGAATTCATTGATGTTCGAACACCTCAAGGTGATGAGGATAACATAGAGACTCAAAATCCAGTAAATAATATGGTTCAACCACAAGATCGTAATAGTATAGTTGCCTTTATACTTACCCCTACAATTGAAGGGCCTTGTCATAGTGGGAGATAGATAAGAAAACTGTCTGTTAAGCACTCTAAGGAGAGTTTCTGATAGAATTCTTGAAGAGTTGTATACCGATTGTATGAAAGCACTACAAGATAAAAATGCAGACAAATGAATTATTATTATGAAATTAGAAATGGAGTCCATGTACTCCAATAAATTATTGAATTTTGTAGAACCACCTATAGATGGAGTCAAGTCATTAGATACAGGTGGATCTATAAGAAAAAGTGAGAAGTGGACGAAAAAGTGCAAACTTATAAAGCTAGGTTTGTTGCAAAGGGGTTTACTAAGGGATCGATTATGAGAAAACCTTTTCTCCAGTAGCCATGCTTAAGTCTATTAGAATTCCCTTATCCATTGATGCTCATTATGATTATGAGATTTTACAAATGAATGTCAAGACAACTTTTCTTAAAGAAAGTCTTGATGAAAGCATTTTTATGCAGCAACCAGATGCTTTCATTGAAAAAAAGGGAATAAACACATGTTTTGCAAGCTTAAGAGGTCCATCTATGGATTAAAGCAAGCTTCTATGGCATGAAACACTTGTTATGACAATGTGGTTAAGACTTTTAATTTTAAGCAATATCTAGACAAGTCTTGTGTGTACAAAAAATAAAATAGGGATAAAGTGGTGCTTCTAGTATTCTATATAGATTATATTTGTCTTATAGAAAATAATGTGGACTTGCTGAATTCAGTTAAGGAATGGTTATCCAATAATTTTGAAATGAAGGATTTAGGAAAAGTTGCTCACACTCTTGGGATCAATGTTTTACGTGATCATTAGAAAAGGATGCTAGGCTTATCTCAAACTCATTATATTGATACAATTCTTACCAGGTTCAGCATGCATGATTCTACGAAAGGACTTCTTCCTTTTAGACATGAAATTTCTCTAAAAATCAATATCCTAATAAAGATGAGAAGATAGAAAACATGAAGGTTGTTCCTTATATGTCAATTGTGGAAGCCTCATGTATGTGATGTTGTGCATTAGACCTAACATTGTTTTGCTATAGTCTTGGCTAGCAGAGTTCAATCTAATCATGAATGAGAACACTAGATAATAGTTGAGCATATAATCAAGTACCTAAAAGGGATTAGGGATGACATGCTAGTCTACCATTCGAATGAGTTGATGCCTATAGGGTCCACTAACTCATATTTCCAGTCTAGCAAGGACTTTAGAAAGTCGACCTTTGAAAATGTGTTTACTTTGAGAGATGCATTTGTTGTTTGTAGGAGCATCAAGAAAACTTGTGTTGCTTATTCCACCATGGAAGCCGAGTATATAATAGTCTCTCATGTAACTAAGGAGGAAATATGGTTCAGAAACTTTCTCACAAACTTAGAGGTTGTTCCTGCGATAAAGGCACCACTTATAATTTATTGTGACAATACTGCTATGAAACCACGGAGCCATAAGAAGGAAAAACACATTGAGCATAAATATCATTTGATTTGAGACATAGTGCAAAGAGTAGATATGGCGGTTGTGAAGATTGCATCAAAAATCAACCTGGCAGACCCCTTCCACAAAAGTTCTACCACAGAAGCCTTTTGTCAAGCATGTGAAGGATTGGATGTTAGAGTTGTAGGTGCATAGTTATGAGTATAAGTGGGAGACTATTAGGATATACTATAAACTATGTGTTTTGATATAGTACTATTTATTGAACAACTATTTATTTATTTATTTATTTAATTCAATAAAGTGTTACATTAAATAGATCATTTCATCATATATGTGTCCTCAACTTATATAGTAGATGATTTGACCTATAGTATATGAGCTTATACACAAAAGATCAAATCATCGATTCTTATAAGTTAAAGTTATTATTCACAATGAAAATTTTGACAAACTACCAGAATAATTGTAGTACAGGATTAAAAGTAATTTGTCTTGATACAAGAATGGTATAGTTCTAACTTCTCGTGCTAGTGCATTTTATAAGTATTGAACAGGATCGAATAGTGATAGTTGTTAAATTGATTGATAAAAACACATTCTCTAAACTATTAAATATACCTATATTCTCAATCTTGATATAACTATTATGATCTATATATATTAATTATCATATTGATTTTATTAAAGGTGAGATTCTGAGATGGATCAATATTCCTGGTAGATTGTATGATAATAATATATATTGGGGAAATAAAAAGTTAGTTGATAAATTCATGTCTCGATATAGATATTAATGATACACCTTTTATGAGAAGTTTATAAGTTTTCATGTGTAAAACCGGCATGTGGATTAAAGAATCGGGACATATGAAATAAGTTGAGCATCTCTAAAGGAAACTAATCATTATATTAAATTCATCAGTAATTTAATTTATTGATTAGAATCTATTATCTTGACATGGGAATTACATAAACGTTCAATGAAAAATTTTGGAATAAAAATAGATGGGTGCAATTATAAATTTTTAGTGGAATGCTTTGTAATTTATTATGATAAGAATAATTCGGGAGAGCCCGGGGGAGGAGAAGAAACATGTTTCTTGTCCGTGAGAAACAGAGGTTCTTCTAACCTTGGAAGACTGTTCAGTTTTCTATTCATTACTTGTCCACTCAAATATTGAGAAAGGTCAGCTGTGAATTTGGGATCATTGTAGAAGACCGCAGAATTGAAGACAGACTTGCTTCAAGATATCTGTTCATTATTCAAAAGGTATTTCTTAATTAATATTTAACACGTTTTGTGTGAACTACTGTTTATATTTATTGTCTATAATTCATGTAAATAGTATGATTCTAATATGCTTCCAATGTATACTATTTTCCAATAATTCATAGTGAAATGAATATACCATATCAATTTGTTATATATGGATGATGAGATTGCACTGTTACAGAGCCAACGTCAGTACACTTATTGGAGGTTTATTGACGTACATCCACTAGGATGACGGGTTTTATTGGAAATATAGCACATAAAAGGGCTTTTTTGCATTGAAGTGAATAATCTAGTCAATCACTCTTCTCCCGATTATCCAAGCGTCACCTGAAAGGAAGGTAACTTTTCCTAAATGATTATGTACTGTGCAACACATTCATAAGTAGAATTCTACGATGAACGACGACTCTTGAACCTAGTGCTTTGATAAAACTTATCCAAAACACCCCTTTGAGAGTAAGATTTGTTCGATATATGCAAGTGTTATACCTTACTACTTTCTTAGCCTTCTCTCGTCTCACCAATCTAGTATTGCCGTATAAGAGAACTGTCTTGGAGAAGGCCAGCAATATGACAAGAATCCAACTTGTTCTAAGCGTACCACCGGTTTCGAGGCATGAGTATGGAAGAATCCTTGGTTGGGGGTATTGAGAACGCTACCTCCTAATGTACCCTACCCAACACGAATCCAAATTAGTCAAACTCCAATGTGGACACCTGGACACTGGATACGAAACCAAAAAAAAATTGCTCCACGCATCAATATATCACTAGAAACATGAATATTCAACTGAAAGATGATTTCATTTCACAACACTCTGTAATCAGTAATACAAGTTGGGGTCTGACTATATGAAACGTAATATTGCTTCTCTATATTGCAGAAACCACTAATTTCATCAGTGTTAGCTGGAATTGAGAAGATACATATTCAATGTACAATAAAAGGGTTTACTATATGTGGAGGATCTTCTATAGTTGAATACATTTGTTTACAAACTTCTTTAGGAAACTCGTTCAGCTCCGAACTCAGAAGAAATCTCGGAAAACATCCAACAGTTATGATAATTCAAGCTGCAGTGACACCTCACGAGCTTCCTAAGCCATCCTCAATCACTCAACAGCAGATGAGTTATGACAAACCAAAGATATTCCACGAAAGTTCTATCCTGCACTTAAAAGACTTAAAATTAGTTCCGCGCCCAAAAATGTATAATCTCAAGTCGCCAAAGAATGTATCAGTTCATCTTCAACCTGAAAGTTCGTTCAAATGGCTTGAAGCAAGAGTTCGAGTTTACCAAGTCCTTGTAAGGAATGAAGAATATCAAACTATTCTTGGAGGAGGTGGAGCAGATGGCTCTCTGTGATGAAACAACTTGACCAGTGACCTACGCTCGCAGTCCTGCAGAAGCAAACTTTCAAACATATGATGATGGTCCACATACTTTCTTTAACGCAAGTAAAAGACACCGTTTTGGGTGCAGTGTTGTTGCGATATCAAAACTTCACAACCCAGTAGAACATGAAGCAATTAGTGGAACACTTATGTTTCAAGCAAAATGTGCTTTGTTTCAAGCAAACAAAACATCTCAGTTGAATGTCCCTTCAGGACATCCGATAAAAACTATACAGAGATGATGATCAGCATGGCCCCTGCATAAGGATGATATGCACAAAGCTGCACATACAATATTCCAATAAAATAATGACATCAAGAGCATTGTGTTTACATGTTCAGTTCACAGGTTTAATCGAAGATAGAGCAGCACAAGTGACAAGGAGTTGTCAGACCTCAATAACATATCAAACATTAATTTTGAAAAACGGTGTTTACGTTTCAAATTGATAGGGAACACTTTTGCAAAGTCAAATTACAAATGGCTTCTCTTTGTTAGCAGACATATCGAAGCACGATATAATGCTGCAGAAACATATCTGGCAGTACAGATATTCTTCAAGAATAAGCAGACAATTCAACAGTAAACCATGTGTTTATCAGTTTCTCAAGAGCTGTAAAAAAAAATATTAAAGTGACCCGAAAATTACCTTAAACATATTTAAATGGAATGGTTTGTCTGGATTCATTCTCTTCAGCTTTAGGAATGTAAATGCAAAGCTTAGTTGGTCACGTGAAGTAAATCGGTCAACTTCGTTGAACCAGAGGCAAGAGAATAAATTTGACATCGGTGTATGTGCTCTGACAATAAAAGAACCTTCAGGCACATCTGCAATACACAAAAAACCATAATTTGTTCAACAAACTGCATATGAAGAAGATGGCAATGAGAATAGGATAAACAGTAAGTGTTAAGTGGCACGTACAGCTTGGCAGAGATGGATTCGGATCTAAAGGGTCAAATTTGGTAAGACCATCAGATTGGTACAACGAAAACTGTTCATCAATAGCAGTGTGATTGTACTTATTTAGACGCTTATTTTGGAGTACTTCTTCCCAAACACAGTGCCGAGTATAATGATTTGAGATGGCATACTCAGAGCCGGTTTGCCACAAGAAATGATCAATTATCAACATTGGATCAGTTGAGAGCCGCAGTTTGCTATCTAGCCAAATAGAGTACCTAAAAATCGCCACAAGAGGAAAACAAATTAATCTTCAGTTGGAGCCAGATAGACTAAGAATAAAAGTCCAGATAGGGATATGAAAAATCACCTAGAAGAAGGAAAGAGGCGATGCGTCAAAAACTTTGGTACTTTCCCTGTTTTACGCGTATCTGTGTATGGTAAGTTCTTGACGACAACTAATTTCCACAATCCAACAAATCCACCATCATCAGGTGCGCTTCCTTCTTTTGAGAGCGTTGAAAGAGTTCCCTCATCAACAAACATAACAAAACATACGTTCTTCTTTGAATACTCACTGATCTGAAAAGGTAAGGATCAATCAAAAGTAAGCACATGTTGCTATATCCTAACCTGCTCTTGGACTTTCCAAAGATATCATCTGACAAATCTGTAGAATATTGCTAAATGGAGTCACTTATTACTAGAGAAAACATATGTATCCGGGATACATGTTTTAGAAAGTCTTTGATCTTCACAGAGTTATTCAACATTTCAGAGTTGCAAGTTTTTTATGCAATTGCCATTTCGGAGAACAGAGAAGAGCAAACGGAGTTGAAACTGCAAGGTCATTAGAATGAGAATGAAGAGAAAAAGAATCTTCCAGCCTTCCAGGTGGTTTAATTACTTCAAAATGGATAGTAATAAAACAATCTCAACGAACATCATTGCAGGAGAGAAAAGTAAATATAAAGAAAAAAGAAGGCCAAATCATTACCAATCTGCTTGTCGGCCTTCTTAAAAAATCAGAGCTTCCAAAAATACATGATGATACGACCACTCTGCACGCACTCATGTATCTTTTGTCCTCCTCTTTCAAATCAAATCCAGTACTTGGAAGCCCTGCAGCTCCCCTCAAAAAACCACAATGAATTGTTTGATTTACAGCAGAAAATGATTGTTCTCTTTCTTCAAGGGTCTGGTGTCCACCAAATCTGGGATCATGAGCATCAGTATGGGAAGCTTTCTTTTCTGTTTCCATATATCCCAGGGAAAACTGGGTGAAATTCATAAAATCCTTGGGTTCACTATGCAAATCGACGGCATCCCTAAACACTACATCACAAGGAAAAAAGCCTGAAAATCAAATAGAAATGAAATGAGGATTTGAAAATTTTCAATAGTTTCTGTTTACATTGGAAAAAAGTCCCTATAACTTCCAGCTAGTATATAGCATTACCAAGAAATGTCAACAAAGGAATAGACTTTCAGTAACTAATCGCTAGAATGTTATGATAATTTTCCATAGCCACATGATAACATATACTTTGTGCCATGGACAATAGTATGGTCAATTACCAACTCTTTTTGGCACTTTTTGGAGATTGGAAAAGAAGTGAAGAGGATAGAACAGAACAGGAAACTTTTCCATATGAGGCATGCTATGATGCATATCTAGGCAATCCAAAATTAATTGGACTGAACACATTCAAAGCACATTTAAACTTCGGCTGCCACCAACCTCAATAAGACAAAAGGTTTTGATCTTTGACCACAAAATTCTTTGATAAAATACATGACAGGTTATAAGCTAATCTTGCTTAGCAGGCCATATTTTCCACAAAGAAGTTTATTGAAGGCATACTTATTATAAAAGCAGAGGAATAGAGTGGAAGAGCGTGTGTGTATTTGATGAGACTGCAGTGCAGTTTATATACAACTGAAATAATAGCGTAAACTAACTCCTAGAATGTAGGAATAGATAACTATGTCTAATACAACTAACGCCTAAATAAGTTGAACAAGTCTAATCCTAATCAAACTATATCTGTAGTATTAGTACATGTGCACAGTAAAACAATTTTACAACACAGGTAAACCACTAATGCTAATGCGCTATTACGCCCCCCTCAAGTTAGGTGTGAAGCGACAACACGTAACTTGGGAAGCATTAACCGGAAAGCTGGCTTGGACAATGGTTTGGTAAGTGCATCTGCAAGTTGATCAGCAGAGTGTATGTGCCTCATTTGGACCAGTCCATTGCGGACCTGGTTATGAACAAAGTGAAGATCAACCTCAAGGTGCTTTATTTTGGCATGATGTACCGGATTCTCGGCAATGTACGTAACTCCAAGGTAATCACAAAGTATTATAGGTGTAGCAGGGAGTGACACATGAAGATCTTAGAGCAAGTGAGTAACCCAATTCGTTTCAGACAAGGCGGAAGCAACCACACGATATTCAGCCTCAGTGGAGGATCTAGAGACAGTAGGTTGCTTACGAGAACTCCAAGAGATGGGCGTTGTGCCCAGATAAACAAAGTAGCCCGAAACGGCGATCATTGATGTCACCTGCCCAATCAGCATCGGCATAGGCATAGAGATCAGTCGATTTCTGTGGGGAAATACGAATGCCATACTGGGATGTTTCTTTAAGGTAGCGCAGGATACGCTTAACTGCCTTCCAGTGAAGCACAAACGAAGAGGTGTTGAACTGAGTAAGCTTGTTTACAGAGTATGTGATGTCAGGTCGGGTAAATGAAAGGTACTGAAGCTTACCGAGCACACTTCTGTATTCTTTTCCATCAGTTTTAGGTGCTTCATCATCAACTAGTAGGATCTCGAACATGCTCATAGGTGACTGAATACCTTTGCAGTCTTGCATCTGAGTGTCATATAGAATCTCCTGTATATACTTGGATTGACTGAGAAACAAGCCATCAGCATTTCTGTGTACTTCAACACCCAAGAAATAGTGTAATAAATCAAGGTACTTGAGAGAAAATTTTTTCGAAAGAGTGGTAACAACATGTTGAAAGAGTGTTTCATCACTGCCTGTGATTATGAGGTCATCCACATAGATCAAATATAAATAATGACCCCCATATTGTGCAAAACAAAGAGAGAATTATCACACTCAGACATCTTGAACCCCATTCGAATCAAAGAACTAGTCAATGCATCATACCAGACCTTAGGAGCTTGCCGGAATCCGAAATTGCCTTTTTGAGATTGCAAACATAGTTGGGATGATTTGTGTCTTCATAGCCAGGAGGTTGAGACATATACACGTCTTGAATCTTTCCTTGAAGAAAAGCATTATTGACATCTACTTGATGTAGTGGGTAGTTCATTTGTACAGAAACTGTAAGTACTATTCGAATAGTAGTTGGTTTAACCACCGGACTGAATGTCTTGTGAAAATCAAATCCGGGCCTTCGAGTGAACCCTTTTGCAACTAAACGTGCTTTGTACCTATCAATGGAGTCATCAAATTTAGTTTTGGTTCGAAACAATCACTTACAAGGGACAATATTTCGGGCATGGTCAGTGGAACCAAGTCCCAAGTCTGGTTCTTCATTAATACATCAAATTCAGCCTTCACAGCATCTCTCCAATATGGGAATTTTTGTGCTTGCTTGTGGGTTACAGGGATAGAAGGTGCAGGCTGGTTCATTTGGGCAGTGTAGTCAACAATTTTTCGTCGCTTGATGATGTTGTTTTGCGATCGCGTTACTATACTATGTTGTTCTATGGGTGGAATGTTAACAATAAGTTCAAATGGGGGAGGTAAACTTAGAGGTGAAGCTGGCTGTATAGATGATGAGTGTGGTCGACACCGATAGACGTGGGTAATTGGTGGGCGATGATTCTTGGAGATAGGACAAGTAGAGGGATCAGGGGGTTGGCTTTGTTAAACAAAATGGGGTTGAAGGTTATCAGCAGTGAATTGCCTATCCCTGTCAGAAGAAGATGTTAAGGAAGTAGAGGGGATATTACCCAGTGCCTGAGGTGTGGAGTGATCTGCCTTCGGGTAGTTTTCCTATGCGGCACGACTTGAGCATGCGTCTTGGCGAGTGTCTCGCATGAGTGGAATAGTGAGGGGCAACTGGGTGTTATTAGCATCAAGTGTATTATCTCCATGATTGAAAAAGTGAGTCATTTGGAAAAGAAACTGTTTCCCACTTTAAAGAAGAAAATTTCTGGTTCAATTGAGAAAACATACTTTCAAATGGAAAAACATTTTCAAAAAATTTTACATCCCGAGAGAGGAAAATTTTGGAACTGGTGGGGTCAAAACACTGATGGGAATGATGAGTGATGGAGAATCCAAGATAGACACAAGGATTGGAGTATGGTTCTAACTTATTTTGGCCATATGGTCGAAGCCATAGGTAGCACAAACAACCAAATGTACGAAGAGATTCGTACGCTAGTTTGTCATTAAAAAGAACTTCAAATGGTGACTTGTTATTAAGTGTGCTAGTGAGAAGACGGTTGATGAGATATGTAGCATGATGGCAAGCAAATGACCAAAAACCAGATGGTAAAGCAGCTTGATAAAGTAGTGTTTTAGCTGTCTCAACTAGGTGACGATGACGTCTTTCGGCCAAGGCAACCCATTGAGGTGTGTATGGTGGAGAAACAAGATGTTGTATGCCATTGGAGTGGAGGTACGGGTCTAATATTTGATATTCACTTCCTCCATCAGTGTATAGGCTGAGTATTTTTTTATCAAAAATGTTTTCCAAGCACAGGATGTAGGTGTTGAAAAAATTGTTGAACTTCATTTTTGTTTTTCATTGTGTATATCCAGATGTATTTGCTATACTGCTCAACAAAAATACAATAATAACGTTTTTTATCAATTGAGAGCACTGGAGATGGCCCCCACAGATCACTGTAAAGTGTTTCTAATGGAGATTTATTGGACAATTTGTTTAAATAAAATGGAAATTTGTGGGCTTTATTGCAGCAAAAAGAATTACAATAAGTAAATTTGTCTTTCAAAGAATAAGAAAGACTGAAATTATTGAGAATGCAAAATAAAACTCGAGAATGAGGGTGACCCAGACGAAGAAGAGAAGCGGGTAAACAGGAAAGAGTACAAGCTAGCGAGGAAGGAGGCGAAGTCAGCGGTCACGGCAGCTAAGACGGCCGCTTTTGAGAGCTTGTATGCAGGGTTACAGGGGAAAGGAGGGGAGAAAAAGTTGTTCCGACTCGCTAAGGCTAGGGAGAGGAAGAGTCGTGACCTCGATCAGGTGAGGTGCATTAAGGGGGAGGACGGTAGGGTGTTGGTGGAGGACGGTCACATAAAGAAGAGATGGCAGTCGTACTTTCATACGCTCTTGAACGACGAGGGGGACAGAGCTATTGTGTTAGGGGAACTGGAGCACTCAGGGGAGTGTCGGGATTTTAGCTATTGTAGACGTTTTAAGGTAGACGAGGTTAGACAGGCAGTCCGCAGGATGCGAAGGGGTAGGGCGACGGGGCCGGATGAGATACCGGTGGAGTTTTGGAAGTTCGTTGGAGAGGCTGGTGTAAGGTGGTTGACTGCATTGTTCAATGAAATTTTCAGGACGGCAAAGATGCCCGAGGCGTGGAGGTGGAGTACCATGATCCCCCTCTATAAGAATAAGGGGGACATTCAGTGTTGCAATAACTATAGGGGGATTAAGTTACTGAGTCACTCTATGAAGATATGGGAGAGAGTGGTCGAGGTGAGGCTGAGACGGATAGTGTCTATTTCGGAAAACCAGTTCGGATTTATGCCCGGCCGCTCGACGACGGAGGCAATCCACCTGGTACGGAGGTTGGTGGAGCAGTATAGGGAGAGGAAGAAGGATCTGCACATGGTGTTCATCGACCTGGAAAAGGCGTACGACAAAGTCCCCAGGGAAGTGCTTTGGAGATGCTTGGAGGTGAGTGGAGTACCACAGGCATATATACGAGTAATTAAGGATATGTATGAGGGAGCGAAAACCCAGGTGAGGACGGCGGGAGGAGACTCAGAGCATTTCACTGTCCTGACAGGATTGCATCAGGGATCTACTCTTAGTCCCTTTTTGTTTGCGTTAGTAATGGATGTGTTGACGCGGCGTATCCAAGGGGAGGTGCCGTGGTGTATGCTTTTTGCAGACGATGTAGTCCTGATAGATGAGACTCGAGGGGGTGTGAATGACAAATTAGAGTTGTAGAGGCAAACTCTGGAGTCTAAAGGGTTCAGGGTGAGCAGAACCAAGACAGAGTATGTGGAATGTAAGTTTAATGACGTGAGGCGGGAGAATGAGGTAGTAGTGAGGCTAGAAGCACAGGAGGTAGGGAAGAGGGATAAGTTCAAGTATCTCGGGTCCGTGATCCAGAGTAACGGTGAGATTGACGAGGATGTCTCGCACCGTATTGGGGCGGGATGGATGAAGTGGAAACTCGCATCGGGGGTGCTGTGTGATAAGAAGGTGCCGCCCAAGCTTAAAGGCAAATTCTATAGGGTGGTAGTCCGTCCGGCCTTGCTGTATGGAGCGGAGTGTTGGCCAGTTAAGAACTCCCACATCCAAAAAATGAAGGTGGCAGAAATGCGGATGTTGCGCTGGATGTGTGGACTGACCCGAGGGGATAGAGTTCGGAATGAGACTATCCGGGAGAAGGTTGGTGTGACTTCAGTGGAGTGTAAGATGCGGGAAGCACGATTGAGATGGTTCGGACACGTGAAGAGGAGGGGCATGGATGCCCCGGTCCGTAGGTGTGAGAGGCTAGCGTTGGATGGTTTTAGACGGGGTAGAGGTAGACCGAAGAAGTACTGGGGTGAGGTGATTAGGCGGGACATGGAACAGTTACAGCTCACCGAGGACATGACCCTAGATAGGAAGGTCTGGAAGATGCGAATTACGGCAGAGGATTAGGGCCAGTTCGGGTCGCCAGTGTAGGGAATTAATTGGTGGGGGTGTATTCCTGTTATGATTCTGTATTCAGTGTTTCGTGTTCCGTGTTCCATGTTTATTACGAATCTGTGTGCTTTCCGCTGCTTTATATTCCTGCATTCCTGCTTTACTCTGTTTTATATTCCCTATGGGTGCCGTATCTATGTTATGTCATCTGCTGCTGTGTTGTACTATGTGTTTGTGTGATATCTCGTGACTTGAGCCGGGGGTCTTTCGGAAACAGCCTTTCTACTTCATCAGAGGTAGAGGTATGGACTGCGTACATCTTACCCCCCCCCCAGACCCCACTAAGTGGGAATACACTGGGTTTGTTGTTGTTGTTGTTGTAATGAGGGTGACCCAATCTTTGATGCCACAGATGTAACGAAGGGCCGATAACAGCAACATTAATGATTGGGCGAGACAGTGTTGGCCATTCGTAGAGTCCTGATTTATTCGAGCCGCACAGAAGAGGTGTTCCCGTAATCAGATCCTTCACAAAAAAAGTTAAAAGGAAAAAATTCTATTGAGGTTTGGTTATCTTGACAAAATTGAGAAACGGAAATAAGCTTGCGCTTGATAGCAGGAGCACATAAACTAGTAGAGAGTTTGAAGGCATTTTTTGACGCATATAAATGAGTAGTACCAGTTTGAGTAATTGGAATCACATTACCATTACCCATCATCACTTCCTCTATCCCTTTGAAGTCCTGAACATTGTGGAGCGAGTTGGTATTGGAGGTAATGTGGTGAGATGCACCCGAGTCTACAATCCATGGGTTATTTGGCGGTGTTTGGGCAGCAAAATTAGCCTTAGCTTCAAAGTGGTTGTGGGATCGTGACCGACAGACATTTGTTGTGTGGCCAAATTTGTCACAGAGCTGACAACGGACTCGAGAAGATTGGTGTGGGAAGTTACGCCACTGAGAACTATTGTTGGAATCCTAAGGAATAGCACTTTGATTGGGTTGTCCGTTTTGGGGACGCCAGTTGTTGTTGTTGTTGTTATTGTTGTTGGGTGGGCGTAGATTATTGCGTGCTGCTGATTGGGAATTTGTGACACGTTGAGCAACTGCGGCAGTGACTTGTGTGGTCGCTTTTTTAGGTCATCATGTTTGAGGAACACTTCGTGATCAAGAAGCTTGTCAAAAAGTTCTTCATAGCTGATTGGAGAGTCTCGTGCCCGTATAGCTGCTGAAATCTCACGGAACTCTGGACCGAGTCCACTCAAAATTTTCACAAGTTCTTTGTTATTGACCGATGAACCAACTGTGGCGAGCTCATCAGACAAAAAGCGAATCTCATGCAGATATTCAACAATAGATTTGATGTCTTTACTGACCCGACTGAGATGATGATGGGGGCTAAATATGCGGGTCTGCAATTTGTTCGCAAAGGAGGTGTGAAGCTGATCCCAAGCAGCTCTGGAGTTGTCTGCGGAAGCGACAGTGAATGCGATTGTGGCATCAACAGAGGCCATAAGAGTAGTTTGGATTAGTTTATCTTGACGAAACCAATCCTTGTACTCAGGGTTGGCGGATTCAATTTCGTTAGTAATGATTGTTTTCGGAGGGGACAACGTGGTGCCGTCAAGATGACCATAGAGGTCATGGCCATGAAGTAGCATGGCAATCTGGGCCTTCCAAATAGTGAAGTTGTGGCTGCCAGATAGTTTAATCGACAGTTGGGAGGTTGGGTTGAATTGAATTAAGTTTTTGACGACAGGGGAGGCATCAGCATTAGCAATTGGGGAGGAAACAGCCATTGATGTGCAGGAAAAAAAAAAATTACTCGTTAGAGTTATTGTGGCTCTGATACCATATAAAAGCAGAGGAACAGAGTAGAAGAAAGTATGTGTATTTGATGAGACTGCAGTGCAATTTATATACAACTGAAATAATAGCGTAAACTAACTCCTAGAATGTAGGAACAGATAACTACGTCTAATACAACTAACGCCTAAATAAGTTGAACAAGTCTAATCCTAATCAAACTATATCTGTAGTATTAGTACAAGTGCACAGTAAAACAATTTTACAACACTGGTAAACCACTAATGCTAATGCGCTATTACTTATCCCCATATCAACCTAATTGTATTTTCATGGAACCTTTTCTAAAAGAAACTTTTATTTCTTTGTAATATTTTTTCGAGGAATACGAAACTTAACTTTCTTTCATATTGTGTGATATCACTATAATGCAATAGACATTTTCATTTGTTACTCACCAGTTTTCTCCAAATGAAGCCGTTTCACAGCAGTAAGATGGAAAGGGAGGTTCTTCATGCTAAAATCAACCTACAATAAGCTTTCTCAACCTTGTGTAGAGTTACCAATGGATGGTGGAGTAGTTGATTAGTTGATATTGAGTTTTGAGGAAAACTAGAAATACATTTAATGGCTTAGCCTATTTCAATATGGACTATTTCTTATTTATGCAACAGCAAGGCACTTAAAGCTTATGTGGAAAGCCATAAAAGTTTGAAGCGCATCTACTTCTTCGTTTTCTCCTCTTTTGGAGCATGAAGTTGATTCCATGTTGTCTTTTTTGTTCATTGGAAATACTATTTTGTTTGAAAGATTGTTCGCTTCTCTTCCCTCATAGATGGTTTATGTAGAACTACTTCAAATATTGCAAAGTGAATAAATACAGGAAGATCAGAGACTACTCATTTAGCCAACATTGTGTGATTTTGAAAATATAATAACCAAAAGCTCATTCATAGCGAAGTTTCAGCTATTGTTCTTCTTGTTATCTCTTGATAGCCATTAAAAGTAATTAACGACATAATTTATAAAGGACGTACTTCAGGATTTACAAAGACAACTCAGAGATCTGCACTAAAAAGTAATTAACGACATAATTTATAAAGGACGTACTTCAGGATTTACAAAGACAACTCAGAGATCTGCACTAACACTCTCACATTGCCACACGCAATCATGAAACAAGCAGGAAAAAGTGAGTGTTCAACTATAGTTCTATACATGTAACTCTCTGTTTATTAACAACTGCAGACAATTGCTTAAAACTGACAACAAAGCTCTATGATCTAGGCTTCACTATTTCTGCTGCAATGTCATTACTCATTATTAGTAATTATCTATTTTGACCAGGACAAGTACAACTTCTCTTCCCATTTTCTTTTTTGCTGGAAACCCTCTTCTTAATGACATAAGTTCACACAAAAATCTACACAAGCATAGTAAAAACGAGTCTTACGCTGCCTACGCGGCTTCTTTGTTGGGCGCTCAGGGACATCATGCACAATAAAATCTTCTCGCATTTCTCTCCAAGGCAACATGCCATGTTCCAGTTTAACTACAAAGAACAATGGGAAAACATGTCTTTGAATAATATCTCATATTCTAACAATATCTAAACTTAGAAAAAACTCACCAAAATTTTTATAAACTCAAAATTTGAGTAGTATGACTAAAACAGGCTTGATATCCTTCATCTAGAGTTTAGGGTATTAAAACATCCAAAGGGACACCACTGCCCATAAGATACTCATAGTAGTATGCTAATCTAAAAGTGTAAATATCCCAGAAAAGAGTAGCATTGCTAGCAGTTACTACTTACTACTATTTATAATCCCAAATTAAAGATTTATAACAGCTAACATGCTAGAGGATACAGCACAACAACATGCCCAGTGTAGTCCCACAAAGTGAGGTCTGGGGAGTGTAGAGTGTGCGCAGATCTTACCACTACTTCAGAGGTAGAGAGGGTGTTTCCGATAGACTCTCAGCTCAAGAACTAAAGGATACATCACATAAAAGTTTAAAACTTACAGCTCAAAGTTTGTTCACAAGAAAAACAAAAAAAGGTGCATAAGATGGAAAGCAAATTACCCATTTCACATTGAGGAGTAGCCTCTTTTCCCCAATTACTTTTCGGTGCACCCATGAGGTTCTTTTCTTTGTATGTATAGAAGATTGGGTGTCTATTCTCAGAAAATCATTTTTCTACTTTTCGGCTAGGTTGCTCGGACCCTTCAAAAATGTTGTTGTACCGGTAATCAGATTCTCCAAAAATGCATAACTTTTGGAGGATCAGACACACATCCGAACGATATTTTCTAAAGAGTCCGAGCAACATAGATTTTTGGCATACTTCTTGGATCCAGTCACTCTTTTGCCCCAATACAACAACAAAAAAAAAGAACATATCCAATGTAATTCCACAAGTGGAGTCCAAAAAGTGTAAAGAGCAAGCAAACCTTACCCTTAGATAAGGAGGTAGAGAGGTAGTTTCCGATAGATCCTCAGCTCAAGAAAAACATATCGAAACATGTACCACAATTGCCCCGATATTAAGAAGATTTAGAGTTAATGGACAAAAACACACCTAAAGTGTCCCCATTTTTTGAGTTTCATGCCTGAACTATCACCAACTATTTATCGAAATACACTTCTAAGTTCTAACTATTAACTATTCATTTTTCCTCCCTAAAATATGATAATATTGCCAAAATGCAAAAGGTATCAGTATAATAACTAAAATATGACAATAATGAAATTAAAAAATACTATATTTCTCACCATGGAAGTGCATCCCTAAGGCAAAAGCAGCCAATGAGATGAAGCAAAGTACAGCAAGTACAAATACCCAAAACAGTAATCCCTTGTTTGTAAAAACACTAAAATTTCTTCCTCTTCTTGAGTTCTTGATTTGATCCAAAGACTTATAGACACCCATTTATCACCAAAACATCCCTCCAAAATCTTAAACATCAAACCCTCATCTGCCCAAATCAACAAAAAAAAATGTAAAATTTGTTAGAATAAAACTATACAGAAAAATTAATCTGAGAATTTACCAATTCATTTTCATTCAGATGCAGCTGAATAAATTTGGGTTAATTGAATTTCTGTTTTTTGTTTTTCACCATACTGAAAAATGTGCATTGATGTTTGTACATTAATTTGTGCATAGATTTGGACAATTCGTAACTGGTTTTGTTTTTAGTAATACTCCGTCCAGAACAATTTACTTGTAATGTTCTCTTTTTACACTTTTTTAAGAATGGCTATTTCCAGGGTTGGGCATGAAATACCATAAGCCGAATTACTGAACAGAATTGAAGAATTTGGTATGCGGTATTTGATAATTTGATATTTGATATAGTAATTGGGAGTATAAATTTAAAATTATGATATTTGGATTTAGGATTGGTAAAAGATATTATAACCATTTGGTATTTTACCGAATAACAAATTACTATTAACTGACCATAGTCTATACTCCTTAGGTCACGAGTCCAAATTAATATTCTACAAAAGGTCAGAAAAAGCCCACAACCTAAAAGTCGATAATACTATATTTATTTTAAAATTTTAAAATGAAAATCACTTTTAAAATTTTTATTGTTAGCAGCAGTAAATAACATGTTCAAGTATGAAGTTATTGTTTCATATTACTCGCATTTTCTTCATTATGGTTTTATCTATCAAGATAATCTGAACTTGTTTAATCTTGATGCAACTTGTAGGTATATCTAAGTTATGTCTAGTGACAGAGTTGATGCAGAGATACTCATTTTCTGCCATATCTAAGTAACTATGTTATCAAAAAGGTTTGACACTATGTTGTATAATTTTAAATATCTCATAAATTATTCTTGATGAAAGGGTTACTGAATTCTTTTATTTAAACTTACTCACTAGTCACTATGAGGCAAATATTTGAGAAACAAATGTGGCCATTATCTTCCGAAGTCATTTCTGCATTAAACAGTTATTATGTAAAATCAGCAGATGATGAATGAGCTATAAAACATCACTGATAAAGTGTTAAAAAGTGTTGTTTCCATAAGGCATAGGGCAAAAACTTTATGTTGTGTTTTTATTTAGTTCTAAAGTAAACTGCCATCGTTCGCCTAGAGTAGAGTCTACCAAATTTAACTTTAATATGGTATTACCAAATATCATACCGAACCGAAGTTTAATTTACCGATTATCAAATTATCAAACCAAAGTTTAATGGTATGGTATTTGGTATATACTTTCATTTACCGATTATTAAATTACCAAATCTGAATTATGATAATACCAAATCGAATACCGAACGTCCACCCTAAGTTATTCCTCTATCTTAAAATAGTTTGTATATAGCCCCTTTTTTTAATTCTGCTCCTCACAAATTGAGATATACGCCCATTCAAAATAATAATTAATAAGAAAAAATTATCTCTTTTGATATATTAAAAATAATAATAAAAAAAATTTAATTAAAAAAATAATAACAAGTAAAATAAACCAAGCGAGTAGGAGTGTACAGACCAAACTGTCAAAAACTAAACCGAAGAACCAAACCAAACCGAGAAAAAAACCCGACTTATAGTTTGGTTTGGCGTTGAAAAAAAAAACGATCATTCTTGGTTTGGTTTGGTGTTACCAAAAAAAAAAAGTCAAACCGAACCCAAATCAAACCGACATAATATATATATATATGTGTATGTATGCGCATATATGTGTGTGTGTATATGCATGTATATAATTTAATTTTTTATACATAAAATATTAATTATAATCTACTTTTTAAATATTTTTTTAATTAGTTTTATTAATTTTCAATATTTAGAAAGTAGATGTACATATCTATGTCTATAATCTATAATCTATATCTATAATATATTAAAAGTGTGAAGGACATTAGAAATGTTGTTTGAACTTTTTGCCCTTCATTAAAAGTCTTTGTTTTAGACAAAATCGTCTTTTGACTATTTTTTTTTGAATATTTAAGAGTTAAAAATTAATTAAATATATTTATGGTAAAACCTTTCCTTATTAGAAGTCATGAGAATTTTAATATTTTTTCTAATTTAAGAGTTAAAAATTAATTAAATATATTTACGGTAAAAATCATCTTTATTAAAAGTAATCAAAATTAATGACAACTAATACTTTTTCCACCAGTTTAAGAATTTTAAGTCAACTAAATTTTATTTTAAAAAAATTTGAAAAATTAGAGATAAATATAAAACTATCAGAATAAGAAAAATTTAAGAAGTACCAGATTTTAAAAAGTTTTAAGTACGTAAGAGGAATGTAACAATGATTTTGTAAAGATTTGACTTTAAAAATAAAAAAAGATTTTAAATAAAAAAAAAAGAAAAAGAAAATTGTAACACCAATATGGTTCAAATTGCTTCGTTTCTCTTAGCATGTGCCAATAAGGGAAAATGTTATTATATGACAAACGCAAAAGTAATAATACATCAACCACTTAAAATTTGTAGTGGTAAAACATATATGTGTATATGTTTATATTTGTATTATTATATTAAAGCGTGACAAATTTTTAAAAAGTGATTTGAACTTTTACACTTTATTAAAAATCTTTGCAATAGGCAAAATTATTTAATTTTAAATAATCAAACGTTACACGTGCGACTAAACTAATATATATATATATATATATATATATATATATATATATATATATATATATATATTCATATTTGGACATTTAAGTTGTATTATTTACCAATTAATTGCTAATAAAATGATCCAAAATCCAATATAAACTTAAACCTAAACTTTTCACTCTTCATCTTATTTTTTAGTGATAAGAGAGTTTTTCGCTCCTTGATTTTTCATAATTATGGTTTTTCATTAGCACATGAATGAAAACATTCTTGATTTAAACTTCAATCACAATATAATTGTAAAACATAAAGATATAAAAAAATCCCAAAAAAATAAAAAAAACCCGAAAGAATCGACTAAAACCTAAAGTGGAAAAACTGATTTTATGTTGGTTTGATTTAGTTTATAGTTTTAATAAACCGACATAATTGTTTTTTTTTTTAATAGAAAACCAAAACAATCCGACCTGTATACACCTCTACAAGCGAGTATAAATTTAACAGAGGGGCTAAAAAATTAATTCTCCCTCTTAAAATAGTTTATATGCATAAATTCTGCATAGGTGTTAAAAAAAAATAAAATCCCCCATTTTAAAATAATTCGTATGTATAAATTTTACACAATTCTTAAAAAAATATTAGAAGATTAATTTAATTAATATATTTTTTATTAATTTTTAAATTTTTATTTATTTACGTATTTTTTAATTCTAATATTATTAATGAAAATATTAAATAAATAATTAATTATCTCTTTATTTTTTAAATAAATAAATTATTTTATGACAAAATTTTAGTAAATTTTGTAACTATTTTGAGAGGGATGAATATTATCATGAAAATAATAATTTTTTAATATTGAAATTAAAATTGATGTTGTGTTTATTCGTGACTATAAATTCGCCATTTTATCGGATAAGATATTTAAGAAATAAGTATTGACTTTGTTAAAGTTATAAAATTATTCTTCTTAAAAAAAGAAGTAATAGTATTTAAAAATCAAGTGAGATCACTTTTAATTGAAAAAAAAAAGTAATAGTATTTAAAATTAAGTGGGACCATTAAAGGTAAAATTATAATAATGTTTTTAAAAACTTACTAAATAAGGAAAAACGATATTCTTTTTAGGACTGATAAAAAAAATGACGACACATAATTTGGGATGGGAATAGTTATTTTTTAAATTTTATGAGAAAAATATGAATGAAAAAAATAAAAATATTTGTTTTAATGGTCAAAAGTGTGGTCTTAATAAAAGGTCTTGAATTCGAGTTATGAATATAAAAAAATTCTTAATAGAGAATGTCACTATCAAATAGGGTTTAGTTATGAATATAAAAAAATTCTCAATAGAGAGTCACGATCAAATCGGGTCTAACCGATATACAATTCACATTAATCAAAATCTGATGCGAGTACCTGGACACAAAAAAAACAAAAAACTTTCATAAAGCCAACGTTGTTGCACCTTTAAAACCTGAATGTCAAAAAAATCTTTTTCTTGAAAAACAGACAGCTAGTGCCGCCAAGTGAAGAAAGTAAGTGGAGAACATCTAAAATGGCGACGGAGCTAGAAGAATTGATTGGCTTTCTATCATCCCCTTCCCCCCCAGTAACTTTCATAAACTTCTTATATACCCTTTTATCTTTTTATTTATATATTTCTTTTGGATTATAATTCAACTTATTAATGTTCTTGAGTACAATTTGTTTGATTTTTTTTTTTTACCTGATTGATGTAAAGAAAGAATTTTTAAACTTAAAAATTGAATTAGAATCAATTGGGGTGAATCCTTTTCATCTTACAGTTAATTGATGTATGTGTTTTGTTATGATCCTAATGCAAAAAGTCCTATACTGGTTATGTGAGGAACTGATGTGGGGCTTATATAACCTTGAGCTCTCCAACCTTAAAAAGGGCAGCCCGGTGCTCTAAAGATCCGGCCAATTAATAGATTTTGGGGTGTGGTTCTTTTAAGGTTGTATCGTATTTTCAATGAATTACTAATCATCCTTGGAACCATGTATGTTTGAAGAATGATTTCCAGTTAAAACATAGCTTATTATCGTAACTTTTTAACCTGGGAATGTAATGGGGATCCCTTTAATCCTTCCTATGCTCTTTCAAGTATTTGAGTGCAAGTTGTTTGATTCCCCCCTCCCCCTCTTTTTTTGCTAGTCTTTAATTTGATTGATTGATGTAAAGCAAGTATCTTTTTTCTAAAAGAAGATTAGGATCGTTTGGGAAAAACCCTTTTGTTTTACAGTTAATTGATTTGAGTACAATTTGTTTGATTCCCCTTTCCCCTGTTAGCAAATTAAGTCAGCAAATAAAGTCCTATTTCTAGCTTTGTCCTAGTCTTTAGGAGAGTAGTTTATCGTGAATTTGTTTCCTATTTTTTAGGAGTTATCTTAATTAGTCGTTCCAGTTTTTTGGTTTATTTTGTTACGTCTTTCTGCCTATAAAATCAGCAGTCACAGACTATGAATAACAGTTAAGATAGTTCCATTAAATTCAGTGTGTTGACTCTATCTTTAGTCCTTTACTTTCTGCATATACTTCTCTGTTTCACATCAGTTTACAGTGGCATCAGAGCGAGCGTGAGATCCTGCAGTGAAGAAATAAATACAGCAGCAGCTGAACCTCTTTTCTCTATTCTGAAACACTCATGGCATTAGATAGTAACTTCGTACAAGCAGCAATTCCTCGCTTTGATAGTCACTATAACCATTGGAGCGTGCTGATGGAGAATTTCTTACGGTCAAAAGAGTATTGGCCAATTTTGGAGGACGGCATCGATTCTCCTACAGTAAGCGAAATTTTGACGAATGCTCAAAAAACAGAGTTGGAAGCGAAAAAACTGAAAGATTTGAAAGCGAAGAATTATCTCTTTCAGGCTATCGATCGTCCCATCCTAGAAACTATTCTTTGCAAAGAAACTTCTAAGGATATTTGGGACTCCATGAAACAGAAATATCAAGGCACTGCTAGAGTGAAGTGTGCACAGCTTCAAGCCTTGAGAAGGGATTTCGAGACTCTGCAGATGAAGGAAGGAGAGTCCGTCATAAGTTATTGCGCTAAAAAAATGGAGATCAACAACAAAATGCGATTCCATGGCGAGAAGATGACTAATGTCACAATTGTTGAGAAAATATTGCGCTCTTTGGATGAATTACAAAGCTCTCTATTGGTGCATGAACAGAAGATGAATCGCCATTCAAATTCAGAGGAGCAGGCCTTAAAGGCTTCTACTTTTGTTCCTTCTAATTCTAGAGGTAGAGATAGAGGTAGAGGTAGAGGAAGAGGAAGAGGAGATAGAGGAAATAGAGATGGCGGCAAAAATTTTAAAGCCAATGATGATGGCAAAGGCAGGGGGAAGAATTTTGACAAATCAAAAATCGAATGCTATCGATGTCATAAATTTGGTCATTATCTATCTGAGTGCTACACTAGTAGTGACAAGGACGAGAAGTCAAATTTTGTTGAAAGCAACGAAACCGAGACCCTGTTGATGGCAATAGACACAGAAGGAAAACCCGTGCAAGATGTTTGGTATCTGGACACAGGCTGCAGTAATCACTTGAGTGGGAGTAAGTCTTGTTTTTCTTCTTTAAATGAAGGCTTTCGTTCTAAAGTTAGTTTTGGTGATTGCTCTATTGTGGATGCAATGGGAAAAGATGATATTAAAATTAAAGCCAAGAATGGTTTTGAAGAAATAATATCAAATGTGCTTTATGTTCCTGCTTTAAAAAGCAACTTATTGAGTGTTGGACAATTGCAAGAAAAAGGATATTATATTTTCATCGAGAAAGATGTTTGTGAGATTTATAGTCCTACTAGAGGAGCTATTGTTGTTGCGAAAATGAATTCAAAGAGGTTATTTCCCTTGAATATTGAGAGTATTCAGTCTTGTTTAAAGGCGGAAGTAAAAGATCCCTCTTGGATGTGGCATTTTAGATATGGTCACTTGGGTTTTGGTGAATTAAAAACTCTCCAATAGAAAAATATAGTGATAGGTCTTCCAGAAATCATCATCCCTTCCCAAGTTTGTGAAGAATGTGTTGTTGGCAAACAACATCGTTCTCAATTTCCAATAGGGAAGTCGTGGAGAGAGAAGGGTATTTTGGAGCTGGTGCATTCAGATATTTGTGGCCCAATTAAACCAATTGCTAATGGAGGTAAAAGGTATTTCATTACCTTTACGGATAACTATTCCCAGAAAATTTTGGTGTATTTTTTACAGGAAAAATCAGAAGCTTTTGGAGCATTTAAAAGCTTCAAGGCTCACTTAGAAAATGAAACTGGAAGGGTCATAAAGACTCTTCAAACTGATCGTGGGGGCGAGTATTGCTCAAAGCTCTTTGAAGATTTTTGTGAATTTAGTGGAATTCGAAGAGAGCTCACCGCTGCTTATACACCACAAGAAAATGGTGTATCGGAGAGGAAGAATAGAACCATTCTCAATATGGTGCGGAGTTTGCTGGCCAAAGGAAAAATGAAAAAGACTTTCTAGCCAGAAGCGGTAAATTGGAGCATTCATGTGTTAAATAGAAGTCCAACATTTGCTGTTCAAAACATGACTCCAGAGGAGGCTTGGAGTGGGAAAAACCCAACTGTGGACCACTTTCGAATTTCCGGTTGCATTGGCTATGTGCATATTCTAGACGAGAAGAGGAAGAAGCTTGATGACAAAAGTGAAAAATGTATCTTTCTCGGTGTTAGTGAAGCATCAAAGGCATATAAATTGCTTAATCCACTGATGATACGATAAAAACTTGGAAGACACGAAATCACTTAAAAAATAGTCCACAAACACACTCCAAAACAGTCCACAAATCACTAAGATCCTTGGACCGATTGGAGACCTCTCTCGGATTCACAAATACAACAAGAATACAAGGTGAACAAGGTGTATTTCTTACCAAAACAGAAACAATACGTGAAGAACAAGATGAACACAAAGGCACAAGATTCGGATTTAACAATAACAACAAGAACACAAGATTACAACACTAACACTAAACACGATTACAAGAAAGTAAAGGGATAGATAGATAGATCACATGAAGGTATAATCTTAAGAACCCAAGAATGGACACTCTTGGACCCTTAACACTACACACAACAATAAACCTATTTCTTACGTGACGCAAGATCGGATTGCACCTCTCTAGCATCAACGTTTCCAAGCAAGCAACAACAAAAGAGAATCCACCCTATTGTTGTATACTAGTTTCGGTTTTGGTGCCTCAAGGAGAGAGGACTTGTGTTCTTTGGTCTTTCAAGACTCACAAATATCATCAAAAACTAAATCTAAAAACCCTACAATGTTCCTTTTATAACTATTACAACATATAAGTTAAAATGACCAACAAACCCTTCAAAGAGTGGGCACCCATCTAGTGTAATTTATGAGCTGATTTGGGTACATTTTGGGCCTCTTTTATACTTCAATTGCACATGCCAATGCTTGGGTCCAACATGCACTCTCCTAAGTCCATATCCGAGATTATTCCCGTATCAACTAACGAAGAAGATTGTAATCAGTAGAGATGTTATTTTTTATGAAGAAAACACTTGGGATTGGAGTATGCAGCAGTCTATTCCAATCATATTTGATACAGGAGCCGAAGAAGTAGATGCAATACCCGAAAGTGCAGCGAATTCAACTCCCGCAGCTGCTGAAATTTTACCAACTCTTGCTGAAAGTTCACCAACTGCTGAAACTTTACCAACAACTTTAGAAGAAACTGATGCAGTAGCTCAATCTCTTCGTTATGCTCGCAAAAAGCCCGCGTGGATGATGGACTATGAGGTAATAGGAATTAATGCAAATAGTGATGCCGTTAACCATTTTGCATTGTTTGCAGACTGTGACCCAATTATTTTTGAGAGTGCTGTTAGAGAAGAAAAATGGAGAAAGGCGATGGATGATGAAATTGAAGCTATTGAAAGGAATTATACTTGGGAGCTTATTGATCTTCCTGATAAGCACAAAATTATTAAATTATTGGTGTCAAGTGGATCTATAAGACGAAACTGAAAGAAAATGGCGAAATCGACGAATATAAGGTGCAATTGGTGGCTAAGGGATACAAGAAAGAGTATGGTGTGGATTATACTGAAGTTTTTGCTCCAGTTGCAAGGCATGGCACTATTAGAATGCTAATTGTCTTGGCAGCACAAAATTCGTGGACGATCTTTCAATTGGATGTCAAATCAGCTCTTCTACACGGATACTTGGAGGAAGAGGTATTTATCGAACAACCCCTGGTTATGTTAAGATTGGAAGTGAGCATAAAGTTTATCGATTAAAGAAAGCTCTTTATGGACTAAAACAAGTCCCACGGGCTTGGTATAGTCGCATTGAGGCTTATTTTCAGAAAATGGGTTTTCAAAAGTGTCCATATGAGCCTACACTTTTTGTGAGAATTGGGGAGAATGGGAAAATGCTCATTGCGTGTTTGTATGTCGATGATCTCATCTCTATGGGGAATAATAAAGGCATGTTTTCTGCTTTCAAGAGGTCTATGATGGATGAATTCAAGATGTCTGATCTTGGTAAGATGCATTACTTTCTTGGTTGAGAAGCAGTGCAATTTTATGATGGTATATTTGTTTCCCAAAAGAAGTACGTGCGAGAAATTTTAAACAGGTTTAAGATGCAGAATTGCAATCCAACCAACATTCCAGTTGAGTTTGGCTTGAAACTAACCAAAGGGTGGGAGAGGAAAGAAGACAGATAGCACAATTTACAAGCAAATTATGGGTAGTTTAATGTACGTAACTGCTACAAGACTAGACATCATGTATGCTGTTAGTCTTGTAAGTAGATATATGGAGTGCCCAACTGAAATGCATCTCTTAGCTGCGAAGAGAATTCTTCGTTGCTTACAAGGAACCAAGGATTTTGGAATTTTCTACAGTAAGGGAGAAAAGGCAGATTTGATTGGTTTTACTGATAATGGTTATTTAGGAAATCAAGATCGTAGAAAGAGCACTTCAGGTTATGTCTTTATGCTAGGCACAGGGGTTGTAACGTGGTCCTCCAAAAAGCAAACAGTCGTCACATTATCAAGTACAGAAGCTGAATTTGTAGCTGCTACAGCTTGTGCTTGTCAAGCTATTTGGCTTAGGAGAATACTTAAAGAGCTGCAATTCAAGATGGAAAGTGCTACTATAATATTTTTGTGACAACAATTCTACAATCAAGTTGTCAAAGAATCCTGTGAACCATGGAAGAAGCAAACACATTGATGTGAAGTATTATTTCCTGCAAGATCTCAACAATGAAGGAACAATAGAGCTTCAGTATTGCCGAAGTGAAGATCAGTTGGCGGACATTTTAACTAAACCTCTCAGGTTTCTCCCTTTCCAAAAGCTGAGGAGGTCGATGGGTATTGGCACGATGGAAGCGTTCAACTAGCTAATGTTAACCTGAAACTTGTGAGCTTTCAGTTTAAGGGAGAGTGTTAGCAAATAAAGTAAGCAAATAAAGTCCTATTTCCAGCTTTGTCCTAGTCTTTAGGAGAGTAGTTTATCGTGAATTTGTTTCCTATTTTTTAGGAGTTATCTTAGTTAGTCGTTCCAGTTTTTTGGTTTATTTTGTTACGTCTTTCTGCCTATAAAATCAGAAAGTTCCTTTACTTTCTGGATATACTCCTCTGTTTCACATCAGTTTACACCCCCCACCCCCCACCCCTTTGTTTTTAAAAAACTTTTTTAAAAAATTTACTATTTGAATTGATTGGGACGAATCCTTTTGTTTTACAGTTTATTTCCTCCTCCCCCCCTCCCCCCTTTCGCTTGTCTTCAATTGGATTGATTGATGTAAAGAAAGTATCTTTTCTTGAAAAATGAATTTGAACTGACTGGGATGAACCTTTCCATTTTATAGTTAAACGATGTGTGTTTTTGGTGAATTACTAATCATTCTTGCAACTATGTATGTTTGAAGAATGAATAATGTTGTTTGATTTTCTCCCCAGTTTTGTTTGTCTTCAGTTTGATTGATTGATGTAAACAGTGTGTGTCTTCTTAAAAATCAAATTAGAACTGATTGAGACGGAGCCTTTCCATTTTACAGTTAATTGATATTTGAGTTTTTAGTCCATTACTAGTCATTCTTGCACCTATGTATGTGTGAAGAATGATTTTTGGTGAAAAATTAGCTTATTCTCTCTCTTCTTTGTTTTTTTTAACGTGGGAATGTAATGAGCTTGATTTCTTATCCCTTTGGTGAACTTTTCGATATGTATGTTTAGAGAATGGTTTAGCTGAAAATGCAGTGTTTTTTGAAATAAAGGAAGAATCCTTCTGTATAAATTTTAAAGTAGGATTTAGAATTGACTTGGGGCCGAACCTTTTCGTTGGAGACTATTACTTTTGGTTTTTGCTTGTTTTATTGAGCTTTTGGGTATATGTTTGTGAAAATAAATAGCTGTCTTCTTAATTTTTTTAATCTGTATCTGAACTGATGGTATACCTTTTTCATATTGCAGCTAATTGCTTTGAGTTTCATTGTCTTACTGAGTTTTTTGATATGTGAATGTGTGAACTATAATTTAGGTGAAAAAACTAGCGGTTGATATTGTTCGTGATTATACTGGTTCTGAGGATGGCTTGGAATCTCTTGGAAAGTATGCAAACGTTGTGCTTCCCTCTGTGTCTCGCCTTGTTGGTGAAAAAAAGGTAGCAGTATCTTCTAAAATGTCGTGTTCTTACATCCATAAAGTTCACATTATGAGTTATCTTCCAAAACGTTGATACTTATACTATGCAGCAGCCTTCAGAAGGCCTTTCTAATTTTCTCTTCTTGTATCAACTAACTCATTCAGGTGGTTTCTGAACCTGCGGCTCAAGCATTGGTCAATCTGTCACAAAAGCCAGAGCTGGCAGCTAAGATGGTTGAGATGCATATGGTTAAGACATCGATGGAGACCCTATACAGGCAAGACTGTGAAATCACAAGTCTGCTGATTATGCTCCTTGTTAATCTCACACAGCTGGATGCTGGTATTGATTCTTTGCTTCAGGTTAATTCTCATCTTAATTTTTTTTGTTACACCAACGCTTTATATGCCTCTTTTTTTCCCTTTTTGTTGATGACTTAAGGTATTTCGTTAAAAAAAGGTATCAATGAGATGCAAAACTACAAAAGAACAGAAGTACAAGATTGTTAGCCCCTTTATAATGTGTCAATCTAAAACTAGGGAGCTAACAAAGTCTGACCAGAAAATGGTCCAAGTTAACTAAGTCCAACAAAAAAGATTAAGCAAACATCTAACTTTGAGAGAATAATCTGGAGATGAGGTTCCATCAAACATCTTCGATTCTTTTCCAGATAAAAACATTAAAACATGGCTGCTGGGATCATCACCCATATTCTCTTGATGGTCTTATCAACTCTCCGTATGTTCTTGTTTACACCATCTTTAACTTTGAAGCTACTAATATGTTTCAATATTCTTGTTTATGAACCCATTAGATGAATTACAAAATTGCCTCGTGTATCTTTCTTAAGTTACCCATTAATGGACGAAAGTTTCCAGACTTGACCTTCCCATTTGGAAAAAAAAAGGGGACAACTTTGCAAATATTAGTTTTTTTATTCCGCATTTCTCTCCTCCTTGGTCATTGAATGGCTGAAAAAGAAAGAATAATATGTCTGTACAAAATTACAACAACAACATACCCAAAGTGGGATCTAGGGAGGGTAAGATATACATAGTCCATACCACTACCTCGGACGAAGTAGAGAGGCTGGTTCTGATAGACCCCTGGCTTAGGACAAATAACAGTATAAGAAAAACATAAAAACAACAAATAAAAAGGGATATCACACCACCACCACCACCAACAAACCCAGTGTATTCCCACCTAGTGGGGTCTGGGGGGGTAAGATGTACGCAGTCCATACCTCTACCTCTGAAGAAGTAGAAAGGTTGTTTCCGATAGATCCCCGGCTCAAGGCACGAGATACCACACAAACACATAATAAAGCACAGAAGCAGATTACATAACATAAATACGGCACCCATAAGTAATATAAAACAGAGGAGAGCTGATATAAAAGGGATATCACACCAATAACAAATAAAAGAAACAAGACACCCATAGAGTAATGTGATATACAGTCTATCCAGAAATCACAAACATCACCAAAACACCACGAACAAGGAACTACAAGGCAGACACATAACACTACAGCTACATGAATAGAAGCAAACCTTCCTACTAGACAGGACGCATTCCTACCAACTAACTCTCTATCCTAATCCGCTCCCTTCACACCTTCCTATCCAGGACCTGTACAAAATTGAAGAAAATAAAAATACTGAGAGAGACAAAAGAAACAAGAGTCCCATAATATCTTAAATCATGCTGTACACTTTGTTCCTACTGTTATGTTGTAGTAGTTGATTCTCCCCAAGTAATATGGCTAAGTTGGTAACTGGTTTCTTATTCATCATCATTCAAAAATATTGGTTTCTTATGCTTATTATGCTGATTGCTTTCCCTGATTGCCAGTCTGCAGATGAGAAGATGCATGGCTTATATGTCTCGAAGCTTGTCAGATCATTTTGTTCGTCCTCCTCTGAGAGAAAAGGTATGTCTAATTGTCATTCTATTTCCCTTTTATCCAGATCGATTGTTGCGTGTTTCTAGCTTTTTGATACTTGTCCTTAGAAGTTAGAACTAAGAGAGAAATATGGTTTCTGCTGAACCCAGACGAATCCCTGCTTAGCTTGTACACAAAGTGAGAACCTGGGGGGTGGTTATTTCCTGATAAAGCTTTCAGATTGGCTACTCGAACTTGAATTGATTGCCTACTAGAGCACCCGACTTAAATTCACCTTAGTCCGTTTAAGATGGATAACAAATCTGAGTAAACATATTTTTCTTGTGAGTGGTAAGATAAATCCAAATCAACATGTTAATATTGTGAATTTTCATGGATCTTCTTGTTTACTCTGAGGATTGTTCCAGATCTTGAAAACCAAAGCACAAGTTGTGCCCACAAGTTTGTTCCACTGAGCTTTAAATTTGACCAGATGTGACTCTGTGTTATAATGAAAAAATCCTCGATTGGGAAACAAGAAACTTAGTGTAGACTTTATGTGGAAGAAGAATCTTTTATGATTGATGTACTTCACCAAATTTTGGGTGCTATAAGACTTAGAAAATACTCCACTGTGGATGAGCAATGCTGAGTAAAGTCCATCTGTTCAATTTTGCAAGAAGAAACCCCGTACCTCTTCAGTTATTAGTGAAGGCATACTTCTTTTAAGAAACTTGATATGTGTCTTAAACATGCTGCATAGTTAACTCTTAACTCAAACAAGAAATTGTTGGCTTAACTTTCCGTAGCATTATTATCTTTATTGCTGTTGTTACAACAAATCTCCTTTTCCCTTGTTGTCAGTTGATCCCTTTGAACATGTGGCTTCTGTACTTGTTAACATTTCTAAGAAGGAAGAGGGGAGAAAGCTTTTGCTTGATCAAAAACGCTGCCTTCTAAAGCAAATAGTCCGGCATGATTCTAAGAGCTTGTTGCGAAAGAGAGGGGTATGTGGTAGGATATTTTTCAGTTAAAGATGGCTTTTTTCATACATATATGGACTTCTGCTTTAAAATTAAGTATCTGAATGTAAAATGAGAAGGAGAGCCTTGAAGTAATTGGTAAAGTTGCTGCCATGTGATCATGAAGTCACGGGGTCAAACCGTGGAAACAACCCCTTGCAGACATGTAATTGCAGACATGTAAGGTAAGACTGCATACAACAGACCCTTCTGGTCCGGCCGTTCCCCGGACCTCGTGCATAGCAGGAGCTTTAGTGCACCGGGCTATCCTTTTTTATTGTAAAACGAAAAAGATTTGAAATGTTGAAAATTGTGTCATCAAGCACCAATATGTTTAGTCAGTGCGTTCTAGACTGCGCAGTTTGACTTTGATCCAGCTATTTTACTGTATATTTAAAGCTTTCTTTCGAATCGTGATTAGCAGAAGTTTAGCTGGAAAAAGTTGTTCACTGATTTTGGATATAGGTCGCAGGAACCATCCGCAACTGCTGCTTTGAAGCGGAGAATCAGCTGCAAAATTTGCTTCTGATTTCTGAATTCTTATGGCCAGCCCTTCTCCTACCAGTTGCTGGAAATAAGGTGACTTGCACTAAATAATTATATATGGAAGATGTCAACAATAATTAATTTATTTCTGCATTTCTGCAGTAGTCTTCAAATCTATCTGTAATTAAGAGTTGAAAGAATGGATGTTTCGTTGCTTTTTACTGTCATATGGAACACTTATTTGTTTCTGTTTCATGGAACTCCATAGAGACCTATAAAACTGTTTTTCCATCATCTCAAAGTCCATGGACCTCCATGGACGTGTCTTTGCTTTAATTGTTCTATATCTCTGATTCAAATTGTTCAAGCAAGTGAAGAAATAAATAAGTTCTACCAGATAATCTGAAATTTGAAAACTGAGAAATGGTGTTTGTTATCGGGAATTCATTCTGATCATAAGGTGAATGGTTCCTCTTTGAATGGGAATAAGAAAGCTTCCATTTTTATTCAAGGACTGTCACAGAGATTTTTTTCAACAAGTATACCGAGAGTTACTATGTTTATTATTGTTATCAATGTGTGACATTATTTAATGTACACAAAAGGGAATGGTTTATCTGCTATAGGTAATATTTTTATCCTGTCAAGTACAAACTAGCAGTGTTTTAGCTGTTCACTTCTCAAGGACTTCTTGTTTTAGGATTTAGCTAGTAACATTATGGTGTTGCTCTGGTAAACCGAAGTCCTTAGAAGACTCGGTTCAATAGATAAGTTAGTGAGGAGCAAAGAGAATAAATTTTCAAATGGGAATAGAGACGCAGGTGGATCTGAGAATCATTTCTGTTCGGTTCGCTATCAAGTTTAAAATATATTCCATGTTGGAACATATCTTCTTTTCTCTTTTTTGGCACTCCATGTCTTTCACTCTCCTTCCCAATTATCTGTAGCTCGCCGTTACAAATATGATGAACTTAATATTCTTGTCTGAGTTCTCCATATTCCTTATCATTTGAGTTGACTATTTTCTTATGGTCCAACTTCTGACAGGTTTATAGTGAGGAAGACACTAGGAAAATGCCACTAGAGCTTGCAAGTGCACTCTCAATCGAGCGAGAACCCGTTACCGATCCTGAAATTCGTGTACAGGCACTAGAGGCTATTTATTTGCTCATATTACAGGTATAATCCGAACTGTTTTTTTAATGTGCTTCGTTTGCTCAACTTAACCCTTACAGTTGTGACAATAAGCAGCACATATTATAGCATTTCAAGTTTTGAGTTCTTATCCAGTCGCTTGAAATAGTAGCTCCTCTTGCTCTACATATTTAATTATCTCAAAAATTTATGAAATAGTAGCTCCTCTTGCTCTACATATTTAATTATCTCAAAAATTTATACTTTCAGATGTGTGGATAGAATGCAGCTACAATTCTGTGTGATGAAACCATTTAGCAAAGAGTATTCATTTTTGACCAATTGTAGAGGATGGTTGTCCAAGAACAACACTTTTTTTTTAGTCCATGTAAGTTAATGGAATCAATTCTGTATGAAACGATCATTTCTTCTACTGCCTTGGATTGCCGAATTATTTGTTCCTTTAGCCATATTTTGTTAATTCTGTATGATAATATTTTACTTCACAGATTTTGTGTTTTACATTAGTAGTTCACAAATTCTTTCTTCCCATTTGTTCTAACCTTGATGGATAGAGTTATCTGGTGGTACCTGCTGCTGGTGGGAGGTGACGGGTATCCCGGACACCACGGTTATCAATAAAAAAATCCTTTCTACTTGCTAGTTGCGGCATTTATCTCAAGAGAGAAGAGATGTCTGTGGAAGTTTGCCAGATAGTCTTTTCCTATGGATGCTTCAGTTGACAATTGTATGATATTCTGAATTGACATCATGAGTGATTGCAGGAAGCAGGCAGAAGAGCATTTTGGTCAGTGAATGGTCCTCGGATATTGCAAGTTGGCTATGCAGGCGAGGATGATCCTAAAGTAATGGAAGCATATGAGCGAGCTGGCTCCTTGGTATTTCCAACTGCTTCCTATCAACTGTCAAGTCTATTCTGTCATATGAAATATATCTTTAACTTTCCTAATCTAAATTCTTCTGAATGTTAACAGCTGATTCAAGAGAGTGGAGTCGACGAAGAAACAGCAGAGACATCTTCGTAGACACCATGCTTTCTTTCTGGTTTTGCTACTGCGATATCAACGAGTTCAAACAATCAATCGAGACATAAACTGCAGGTTGCTTAAAAGAGTATTCAGGAACTATTACAGTAAGATGGTCTCAAGAGTACTTTGAATTTAATTTTTTTTGGGTTTCTTGTAGTGGGGTTGGTTATGGTCCTCTGAAAGGTTTCTCGGTCAAGGACTCAGGTGGTGTATCGGAGGTTATTATTATTATATACAAGGCAGGACTTGTACTGCTGAACAAACGATATAAGATTGACATTGAGTATATGATTTCAGATACCTCTGTACTGTTCAGCTGTTTTAGCAGTGCTACTGATTGTCATGTTGTCACCCGACTAAGGATGGTTCTATTTAAACCTATTCTTGAGCCGAGGGTATCTCAGAAACCACCTCTCCCTCCTCAAGGTAGGGGTGACGTCTGCTTCCCAGACTCCACCTGTGGGACTGTACTTGGTATATTGTTGTAGTAGTCAAATGTCTTTGTAGCTCATTATCTGTGGACATTCTGTAGTCCAATTTTGTTTTCCTTGAGCAGAGGGTAGAGGGTCTATCGAAACAACCTCTCTACATCTAACACAGAGGTAAGGTATACACTCCCCCTCCTCCCCCCAACCAACCCACTTTGTGGGGCTACATTGGGTATATGCTGTATTATTCTGTTATCCAGATTCCAATGTGTTGCTGCTGGTTCTTGATTACCTTGAATCTTATGTAAAGGTAAAAAGTGATATTACTTCAAAATATTAGAAAAGCAGTACAGATTAGCAAGTAATACTCCTGAATTTGGAATCTTGTAGAATAAAATATCTATGTGAGAAATATTTCTTAATTAAATTGTATTTTGCTGTTGAACATTTTTATCTACAAGTATTTCAGCCTGTCGTTTGGTTGGGAAAGAGTTATTTCGGGATAATTAATCCCGGAATTAGTTATCACACCATGTATATGGGACAACTAATCGCATCATTATGGTGTAAGGGTAAATAATTCTGGTATTAACTAGTACCTCACACCAAGTATGGGATAAAATATTTCTTTATTTTATTTCGGGACCATTTATCCCTAATAGCTCACATCAAACGACTACATAGTACTACTTGTCGTTTTTGATATCACACACTCATTAAGAAAACAATAATTAGTATTGTGACTTCAAAATATTGCCCTTATTAATTGATGTTTAGTAATAGGTATTGAAAAATCATTTGGAGAATAAGTAATTAATGTTGAGGGTAAAATATGAAAAAAAATAATTATTTTTTCTTGATTCGTTAAAAATGACAAATAAAAAGATAATCACATTAAGAAAATAGTGTGACAAGTAAAAATTAACTGTACTATTTGTTTGTACCAACCGGTAAACATGGGGATAACTAAGCAAACATTGACTCTTAATTATTCTATTTAACCTAAGTTTTACTTAATTATAATTCATAGCTATCCTTTTTCTATTAATTATCCCTAATTATAATATGTATTTTTTTTCTCTATTTTCTATTACTCTCCTTTTTTTTTTTTCCTTTTTTTTTCTTTTTTTTTTTTCCTTCTTTTCGTTTGTGCGAACTAACAAATACAAATATAAGTGTGAACTATAAAATACAAATATAAATGTGAACTATAACATATAAATATAAGTGCGAACTATAAAATAAAAATACAAATGCGAACTATAACATATAAATACAAGTGTGAACTATCATTTGTATTTTTTAATTATTGAAAAGGAACAATTGATTTTCTTTCTACGAATACTTATTTTTATTTATTGATACGAGTTGTATTTATTGATACAAATAAATACAATTCAAATTTTTATACAATATATAATATGTATTTGTATTTGTAAAATCATTTGTTTCATTTGTTTGTAATTGTATTTGTATCAGGTGATATTTATTTATTTACAAATACGAATGATAATTTTGACATACAAATATAAAACGGTACATTTGTATCAAATGATACATTGCATATTTATATATTTTAGAATCAAGAAAATACAATTAATGTATTTACTTATTTGTATACAAATACAAATGATAAATTGTACATAATCACGGCTAAATACAATATGCAATCAACTTATGAATACAAAATAATTCTTTAAAAATATAAAGGCATCGACGAAAATAGAATACAAATACAAATATAATTTTAATATACAAACACAATAAAATCACAATACAAATATAATCCGTTATAATATACATGCAATTATAAAATCAAATACAAAATAGTTCTTTAAAATACAAGTGCGAATTATATAAAAGATAAATGATGGTGCGAACTAATAAATATTAATACAGTATAAGTGTGAACCATAAAATACAAATATAAATGCGAACTACAAAATACAAATATAAGCGCGGACTTTAAAATATAAATACAAATACAGTTGTATCAATGAATACAAAAATATAAATAATGATGTGACTACAAATAGGATAAGCAATTGTGGTATTTATGTTATCATCCATGACTTGTGCTCAAGTAGTCATATTTTTCAAAAATACAAAAAATAGAACAAAAAAAATGATAAAGGAAAAAAGAACAAAAAAAAAAAAAAAAAAAAAAGAAGAAGAGGAAAACATGAAAAAGAAAAAATATAAAAAAATGAAAAAAAAAATGATGTTATTTTTGGCGAGACTAAATATGTAGTATATTTATGTTTTTTATGAATACAAACTACTGAGTAAAAGTGAATATAACGGCTGTGAATTGAATATAATGTCTAAATTGTACTGTATTTATATGTTATATGAATACAAACTATTGATAAAATCGAATACAACGGGCGTAGATTGAATACAACGACTATAAATGATAATTATGTAAAATATGCTTATAAAATGTAAGTTTTTCATCAAAATGTAGTTATTTTATAAAGATTCCCTAAATATTATGAGCAAACAGCTATCAATTACAGTGCAAATTTACATGCACAAGATATTTACCTTAAATTAATACTTCTATTTTGAAGGTTAAATTGATTGATTTGCGATAAATACCGTATGAGATAAATACTTACCATAGCCACTGCCCATTTAGTGTCGCATTTTCCATATTATGGTACACTAATTTTTTACTCAATCAAAATGCTACAAAATCACTCTAAGAATATACTCCTATATATTACTGGTAAATATTAATTTGTACGTCACATATTCACCCCAAATAAGTCACTAACAAATTAAATAATCTTTGCACATCTCTTATACTTAAAAGTTAAAAATGAAAATAACGTATGTGTCAAAGTGAAACCTATTTTAATTATTGTTTTAGCTCAATAAAAATTGTTCAATAACAATTGTTTATTACAAATTGATATTTTTTTTTGAAAGTATATATACATCTTTATCGACTGTCTAAAAATTTATAGATGCCATTAAATAGCTATTGGAGATTATAATTTCAAAAATTATGAATCCGAAAGCTACTTTATCAAAAATGAGTAGTTTTTGAAAAATTTTAAAAATTCAAGTAATTTTTGAAAAATAAAACAAAGTGAAGTGAACCTGAAGGTCAATTACCCAACTTTTGAAAGACACAAGAAAAAGTTGAGTTCCTCTGAAAACGAATTACCCAAAATTGTCCTTCGGAAAACAAAAAAGAAATTGAGTGACTTTCAGAACACAAAAAATAAAACTGAATATTTATGGAGGTCAATTATCGAAAATTGAATGATTTTTTAAAGTAAAAGAAAAAATTGAATAACTAGGGAGGCCAATTACTACTAGCAAAGCTTTGAACTCAAGTTTCTTTCAGTAATACTATCTTTTAAAAACATAAGGTGCCAAAACATAACTCAAGTTTTTTTAATAATACTCTCTCTCAAAAACATAAGTAAAATGACAGTTAAAATGAAAGCAAAAGTAAAAACATATTCTAATTCCTTGAGTACTTTTATTTTTAGTTGGTTTCAAAATAATAATTTTTTTTTTTTTTTTGCAATACTTTAATTTCAACTTTTTCACATGACATATTTAGAACCATAAAAATTAAAAGACATTTTGGTAATTTAATATAATTTTAATTTAAGGCTATAAAATTCAAAAACCTTTTTTATTTTCTTAAATTTTGTGGCAACTGATCATTATTTTACGGAAGAGCACTATTCATTTTTACCACAGTAAAAATAACTGTTGGCGCCAATTGAAGATTCCACCATATTATCCCCCGCGCGCGCCAAATGAAATACACCGGAAGACAAGCAATTTCAACAATTCCCGCCATATCCTCCTCTTCTTCTTCCCCTTAAACCCTCAAAAATGCAACCCGAATTGCGACCCGAATTCTCCATTTCCTCTTCACTCCCCAAACCCGAATCCTCAAAATGGATCTCTCCGACCTCGCCCGTAAACTCAACCTCTCCGAGACCAAACACATAGTCCGCAAAGCCGCTGAGCTACGTAGACTTGCCGATGTGCAATTCGATTCCTCCGTCATCGGCGTTGTAAGTAATGATAATCGATGCGATGGCTTTGTTTATTGGAATTGAATTGTGTTTGATTTTTTATTTATTTTTTATTCTCTTTATTGTAGGGGGAGATATGCAAGGCGATAATTTGCTTAGAGATTGCTGCTTCTAGGTATAAATTTTATTTTTCCTGTTCTCAATCTGTTTGAATCAATTGGAGTTTTAAGTGTAAATCAATTATGGGTATTTGAAATTTGTTGGGGTTATAATAAGAGGCGAATTTGTGATTTGAAGTTTATGGATTTCAACGATAGTCTCAAATTAATTTACAATGATAATTGAGTTATAATTAGAGGCAGATTTAATAGATTGCTGCTTCTAGGTACAATTTTGTTCTCTTTACCAACTGTTAGGGTGAATTGGGGGCTTAAGTGTAAATCAATTATGGGTATTTTAGAATTTGTTGGGGTTACAACAACAACATACTTAGTGTAATCCGCCAACTGGAGTTTGGGGAGAGTGAAATTTAGGTAGACAATCAGCTGAGCAAAAAAGATTTCCCTAGCTGGAGCTTTAGTCCACTGGGTTGCCCTTTTTTATAGGGCAAGTCATAGGTCTACTTGTAGTTTTACATCAAAAAGTATTCCTATTAGAAATGATCGAGACAAAATTATTTGAAATATTGATGCTATAGTAAAATGTTGGATAGGAGTAATGTCTGTCTATGATTTGTAATGTGTTCTGATGATATGTGTAGGATGGATGTGGTGTTTGATCGCCAGGCAGCAATAAAATTGAGTGGGATGTCGGAGAAGGCTTACAGCAGATCATTCACTTCAATGCAAAATGGTATTGGAGTGAAGTGAGTTAATCTTTTATTTCACTCTGTATTTTCCTTTTGTGAATCTGTACATTCCTTTATGGAACCAAATGGTGCTTTATTACATGTTAGATTCTTGCTGATGTGAAAAATTCTTCTACTTTGTAGAAACAAGCTTGATATCAGAGAATTGGCAATTCAATTTGGGTGTATCAGGCTCATTCCTTTTGTTCAAAAAGGTTTATCATTGTAAGTTTTGATCTTCTTTGAGTTCATGGTTGACATATTCTTTTTTTTAATTGTTTTGCCAATGATGTTTGTTTGATCTAATGTTCGGGAGTCTAACTAGACAAGAATAAGATGTTTTTGTTTTGCTTTATGTGGAATTTGATTTGGCTGTTCTTTCTGAATATGAGCATGCTAGAGCTTCTAGTTTGATGGGATTATATGAACTGTCAGAGAGTTCTTAATTAGTTTTTTTTTTTTATGATTCCAATTCCTTTCCAGATACAAGGACCGGTTTCGTTCATCCTTGCCACCTTCTAGAAAGGCAAGTGCTGATTTCAGTAGACCTGTGTTCACTGCTGCTGCGTTCTATTTGTGTGCAAAAAGGCATAAGGTTTGTTTGGTCCACTCTTCAAGCGTTGGTAGTCCTGCACTAGTTGTAGCCACATGATAATGTCGAATGAACTGTCTCATAGTTTTCTTTGTCTGTGTTTGCAGCTCAAGGTTGATAAAATGAAGTTAATTGAAGTTTGTGGCACATCAGAATCTGAATTTGCTAATGTAAGTCCTTAAGCTCCTTTTGGTTCTTGTTTCTTTTTTTCTTTTATCATCAGATCATTTTCTTACTAAGCTATCAGTTTTCTATGCTATGATTCTAATATTTATGTGTGGATTGACATAATATAGGTGTCTACCTCAATGAATGATCTTTGTTTTGATGTTTTTGGCACATCAAAGGAGAAAAAAGATCCCAAGACAGTGAAGGGGAACCGAGGTAACACATGCTGATTATCTTCCTCATTTTGTTGCAAGCAAAGTGTGGTTCAGTCCTTTTCAATACAGGTATAATGAACTTTAACATAGTGATTTGCATATGCAGAGCTGCTAGATGCATTACCTGAAAAAAGGAGAGCTGAAGATGGTGGCTATTCATCTGAGGATGATAATGTAAATGAGAGCTCTCCTGAATTTTGCTACTAGTTATTGATGTCATAACTCTCAACTCGGATATTAACATAAATAAGGAGCATAGTAACTCTCAACTCTGATATAAAACATTTATGTGTATACGTTATGAATAGATATGGTAGGATACAACCCCACAATTGTTGAGGACATGTTCTTTTTGGCAAGCCACATTGATGCTTATTTGAACCCCTAGTTTAGAAAAAATATGTTGAATGCAAGTTGTAATATCTAGAAATCTTCGTGCTGGAGTTATGTACTCAATTAAAGTTCATACAAGTTACATCTCAGTTTGTGTTGTTTCTTACTGATTTTTGGTACCTTCCGTTTTGCAGTCATCTGCTTGCAAGAAGCGCAAACGTATGGATGAACAAGCTTATCAGGAATGGAAATCTTCTGTCCTTGCATCAAAAAATCAAGGCAGCCCAAAAGGTAAAATGAATAATTGCTTTATCCATAACCTAAGTTGCGCGGACTCTTCACTTTTTGATGCTGCATGTGTCACTATTGAATAACTCGACAGGCATCTGTTGACATTTCTAAGAATCTGAGCAACTTGGTCCATAACTAAGTTGCCAGAACGTTTAGGAGTTACATTAGCTTATGTACTAATGAAATTGTCTGTTTATTCTTGTAGCTCCTAAACAAACCAAACAAGCTCGGCTGGATTTCATGAAGAAGGTTCCTGAAACTAAAGTGCAAGCAACATAATCCTCAACTGTCCTTTTCAGTTAGACAAATTTTAGTTGATTTTTTCAATACAATGGAGAACATGATTAGGAAGAAACTTCCATTTGGTTTCTTAATGTCATAGTTTACCAGAAAACAAAAAAAGGAAAGAGAGTGGTAAGCCACTAAATGAATGTCCAACTTTGGATTAATCTTCTATTCAACAACAAAGTTTCTCTGTATAGATATAAGATTATTCTTGTTAAATTATCACATCACATGCTTATGATAGCTCAATTATTCTGTATGTTGCGACCCTATTCTTCTACAACACATAACTCATTTATCTTATTGTATGTTAATGGTCTGTGTTACACGATAACTAGCAACAACTCATATATCTTATGGTATCTTAATAGTCTGTTACACAATAACTAGCAACAACACAACTCATTTATCTTTTTGTATGTTAAATAGTCTGTGTTACACGATAACTAGCATGTGTACCTATTGTGAATTAGTCACCAAACTTTTAGTTTATGATAGCTCAATTATTGTGTATGTTCTGAAGTATTCTTCTACAATACTTAAGACTCATTTATCTCATTATTACTAGACATCAAAGGCCCGTACTAAGTAGGGGTCAAATATATATTATTTTTTATCTTAATTTATGTGACACAAGTATAATTTATATAATCAATTATTAAAATAATTTTAATTTTTAATTATTGTGATTTATAATATTTTTTATTCTATTTCAATTTAAGTGAGACTGATATAAGTTTGAAAGTCAATCGAATATTTTACATCTTTTATATTTTTAAGTTGTTAAATATGTGATTTATAATGCTTTTAGTATAATTTTTCAATAAGATATTAATACATGTGTCGTCTCATTTTTAAATAATATGTAATGTTTGTGACACTAATATAATTTCAATAGCCAAACAAATATTTTATGTTGTTATCATTTTGTGTGTATTTTTTTTATGAAATATTATTAATCTTTTAATGCTTAGATGACCATAAAAATTAATTAGGGTGATATAATAAAATTACGATTGAAACAATGAAACATGCATGTCTAAGTAACTTAGAACAACTAATTAGAAGTGATAAAATAAAATTATTATAAAAAATACTTGTGAATTTTTTTTAAATGGGTCTCATATAAGACATTAAATAATTTATAACATCAAGAGTTAATTTATTATTTTATGTTTAATTTATCTTTCTATTAAATATTATTAATTTGTTAAATCTTAAATAACTTATAATAATTAACTAGACGTGATATAGTAAAATTACAATTGAAACAGCTGAAAAAGTAGTACAAAACAACAAGAATTAGTTTATTATTTTATTTCTATTCTTTTTTAAAAATTAATCATGAGTGATATAATAAAATCACAATTGAAACAACGAAACAGACATGTCTTAAATAACTTATAACAACCAATTAAACGTGATATAATAAAATTACTATAAAAAAATACTTGTGAAAAATTTAAATAAGTCTCATATAAGACATCAAGTAAAAATAAAACGTCAACAATTAATTTATCATTTTATATCCAATTTATTATTTTTATTAAATATTATTAATTTTTTTATACTTAGATGACTTATAATGATTAATTAGGGGTGATATAGTAAAATTACAACTGAAGCAGACATGTTGATACGGGTGCAAAGAGTATAATATCTTTCACAAAAAGCCAAACTCAAGACATATTTATAAGGCAAAATGGCTCAGTGGACCCCTGTACTAGGTCGATTTTATAAGTTGGACACTTCTACTTAAATGTTTGTCATTTGAACTCCTGAATCCACTAAAAAGCTACATTTTAAACTTTTTGACCTTTGACATTGCCTATGTGGCATTAAAATGCTGACTAGGACAAGGAGAGTGATTACACTCGCCTGGGTGCGATTGGGGTCAATTTTTGATCAATTTTATATTAAAATAATTTTAAAAAATAATTAAAAAAAGATTAAAACTTTTTTTTCAGTTTTTAAATTTAAAAATATTTTAAAAAATAATAAATTTAGACAAAAAAAATAAAAAATCCCCCTTCCCCAACAGCTTCCCCCCCAGCCCCCCCCCCGTCCCCAGACCCCCAACCCCGTTCCCAGGACCCCCACCCCACCCAGCCCCTTCCCAACACCCCCACCCTGTTTCTAGCCTCCCTCCCCCAATTCAAATTTTATTTTATTTTTAAAATTTTTCCTCTCAATTCAAAATTTTTCATATTTTTTTAGGATTAAATTTAAATTTGAATTTTTTTTATGTGGGATTAAAGTTTAAATTTGAATTGAAAGTGAGTGATAGTGGATATTGAAAAATTAGTGAATTTAATTAATAAACTTGAAAAACCTTAAAGTTTTTGTGAATTTGTTAAAGATATTCAAATTTAAAAATCGAAAATTCATTATGTTTGTATATATGAATTTATAGTTAACAATTTAAATTAGTTGGAGAAGAATTTTAATTATTTGGAATGAATTTGATGTTTAATTTGTGAGCAAAATTAAAACACGATTATTCAAATTTTTCTACAATTTATAAATTTTTATTATTTAATTAAATTAATTTTAATATTTAATTTGTTATGTAATATTTTAAAAATGACTTGAAATTTAATGAAATGCTTGAAAATGACGTGGAAGATGATGTGGAACACGTGGCAGCTGACGTGGCACACGTGGTAGCTGACATGGGAGTGTGTTACCTCTCCAAAAAAAGTGTTTAAAATATTATTTTTTAGTGGGTTCAGGGGTCCAGATGACAAACATGTAAGTAGAAGTGTCTAACTTATAAAACCGACATAGTACAATGGTCCATTGAACCACTTTGCCTATTTATAAAGATGGAAGTGAGTGAAGGTCTTTTGAAACACTCCAAAGGATTTCACAAGTTGAAGAGTCAAGAAGGAGTCCTTACACTCCATGACCGCCCCTCATTAAGGGTGTTTTGGTCATTGGCACAAGTTGATGAGAGAAGGAGTCTTACACTCAATAGACGCCCCTTTTCATTAAGGGTAGTTTAGTCATTTGATGTAATAGCTATAAATAGACTCTTTAGGCTTGTTTTTTCATTAGTTGCTTATTAATATTGAAAGACAAAATATTGAAACACCTTTTTTCTCTCTCTTGTGAGATTGTAACTAGGGTTAGTGTGGATTTCACTAGTGTTGGACTTTTACTTAGAACGTGAGTGCTTGGGGAGGTTGAGTTTCTCTTGTGTTCATGTAAGAACTTGGTGTTGATGCTATAGGTCTTAGGGGTCTTGTACGATTTGATACATGTTTTGATTCCTATTGTTTGTAGCATCTTATGTCAAGTTACTTATCCTTTACATTTATGTAATTTGGTTTGTTGTTTGCTTCTTGTATTCTTTAGATCTCGGCTTCATCTTCCTTCTTTAGTCTAGTTTTCATCTTTCTAGATTAGATTCTATATTACATGTCGAGGGGCTGCCTGCTTATTCCCCTTTATAAGTAAGTAGAATATGCTTATAGTAATATGTGTTGCACGATAACTAGCATGTGTACCTATGGGTGTCAAGTGGGCCGGGCTGGGTCAACCCGAAATCGGCCCGTTAATTTTAACCGATTTGTGGGCTGGACTGATTCCGGACCAGGTTAAGTGGGTCGGGCTGATTCCGGGTCCAACAGTAATTTTTTCAAAAACAACCCTGAACCGGCCCACTTAGCCCAACCCGGTCTAACCCACCTAAACCCGGTTAAAAATTCGGTCAAAACTGGTTAAAATACAAAAAAAAATAATTTTTTTTCTAATATACACTACATATACGCACCTATATACATTTTAAATACGTTAAACAATATATATACACTATATATATAGTATATACTACATTAGAATTTAAAAAATATATACACATACACAATTACACATATATACATAACATTCAATGTATACGACTATACGTACTACTTTAAATAAAACATATACTACAACATATATATATACTACAATATATATATATATATATATATATAGTTATATACTAATTTACAAAACATATACACATGTGACATGTATACGTTAAATAAATACGTTTATAGAAGATATATACACATATATATTTACCATTCAAAATATGTACTACTTTAAATAAAGCATATACTACAATATATATACACTACAATATTTATATATATAGTTATATACTAATTTATAAAACTTATACACATTAATACATTAAATATATACGTCTATAGAAGATATATACACATATATACGTACCATTCAATATATATGTACTACTTTAAATAAAAAATACTATAATATATATATATATATATATATATATATATATTTATTTTCTAATTTATAAAACATATACACATATAAACGTTAAATATATACGTCTATAGAAGATATATACACATATATACGTATCATTCAATATATGCACACACTACTTTAAATAAAATATACTACAATATATATACTACAATATATACACACACTATATATATAGTTATATACTAATTTATAAAACATATACACATGTATACGTTAAATATATACGTCTATAGAAGATATATACACATATATATACCATTCAATATATGTACTACTTTAAATAAAACATATACTACAATATATATACACTATAATATTTATATATATAGTTATATACTAATTTATAAAACATATACACATGTATACATTAAATATATATGTCTCTAGAAGAATACTCACCATTCAATATATATGTACTACTTTAAATAAAATATACTAGAATATATATATATACTACAATATATATATATATATATATATATATATATATATATATATATATATAGTTATATACTAATTTATAAAATATATACACATGTATACATTAAATATATACGTCTATAGAAGATATATACACATATATATGTATCATTCAATATATACGTACTGCTTTAAATAAAATATACTACAATATATACACACACACACTATATATATAGTTATATACTAATTTATAAAACATATACAAATGTATACGATAAATATATACTATTACACACACACTATATATATATATATATAGTTATATACTAATTTATAAAACATATACACATGTATACGATAAATATATACTATTTTAGAAAATATATACACATATATACACTATTTTAAATAAAACATATGCTACTTAATATAATAAATTAATAATAGTATGATACTTAATAGTAAATTAATAATATATTAAAACTAAGTTTTTACTTTAAACTAGAAATTCAATTTAAATCATTAAATGGAAAAAATTACAAAGTAAGGACTAAGGAATGAATGAATGTTGAATTTTATTTATTGCAAAATGATTCAAAATTTATAATTTACATGAATGAAAAATCTACAAATTTTGCATCATTTTCTCCAACTCATTCATGTTAATATTAACGGGAACTTGCATAGGATAGTCAAAGTCAACGAGGGCAAAACCATGTATTGGACTTGATTCTGCTGAGTTCTCCCGTGAAGTCATAATTTCTTTAAGTCTCTGCTTGTCGTTCGGCTCTGCTTCCATTCTTTGATTTCTTCGTTCAGCTCTAATTCAATCTCTGAGGCAAACGAGAACATTCATTGCATTGCTTCCCAATGAATATCGGTTGTCTCCAAGTTGCTGTCGTCCTTGACTAAAAGCGCTCTCCGATGCAACAGTTGACATTGGAACATTCAAGATATCTCTAGCTGATTTTGAAAGCACAGGATATTATGTTTCATTACTCCTCTACCAATCCAACACGTTGATCCGTCGTCTGCAATCCTCTAGCGGCGATTGAAGATAATACTTAAGCTTTTCCCGATAAGTTGATGTGTAAGCTTCCTCCTTGACACGGTTCCGATAATTTAAATCATAAAAGTGATTAGGAAAACCACTATGTGCCGGTTTTTTAGAAGATGATAGCTCCTCAGGAAGATAAGGAGCGACAGTTGGAATGATATTCGTAGGTACGGCTAAATCAACTAAATCAGCATAGTGATTATATAATTTATCTATGTATTCATTCGCATCACCCATAGCTGTCCACAAATTAGGTTGAACTTGTTGAGAATCATTGTTAGTATTTATCTCTAAATTAGAATAAATAAGAGTACTAAAGTGGCACATAGTATTATATTTCATACAAGGATTTAACATAGCACCAACCAAGTAAATAGGGGGAATCGAAAAAAAATATTTTTTAAATTTAGCAAACATGACACCAACAACATCTTTGTAACCTTCTTTATTTTTATATTCTTTGAGCAAACCAGAAATATCGACTATATATGTCAAAATATTACAAACAGTAGGGTAATAAGCACCGAAAAATTCAACCGTAGCTATATAAATTTTTTTCAAAAACTTAAAAAGATCATTAATCACAACCCAATCAGCAGAATCAACAAACAAGCCACAATATTAGTTAAAAGATAGTGTAATAAGAACTCTATATTTATAACAAATTTTTAAAAAATCATACGTAAAATTCCATCTAGTATCACATTCTTCAAGCATCAATATCGGTGCAAGTTCATTTTGTTCAAATTTAAGTTTAAAGTCTCTAATTTTACGTCTACGATTATTTCCTTGAATAAAACCAATGGCAAGCCGAATTTTTTCAATATAAAACTCAATAAACTCAAGACCATCTCTTACAATTAAATTATATATATGACATGCACACTTAATATGAAAAATTTCAGATAACGGCGGAGATAGCTTAGATTTTAATTTTGTTAGAGCAGTCTTGTTGTTAGAAGCATCATCAAAAGCAATACATAAGATTTTATTTTCGATACCATAAAATTCTGCAACATTAGCAATCGAATCAGCAATAAAATATCCAGTATGTTTACGATCTTTATCATATAAAAAAATAAGAATACGTTTTTGCATAACAAAATTACTATCTATCCAGTGACAAGTAATAGTTAAATAATCATTTTTATTTACAACACACTCAAGATCAGAAGTTAGGGACATTCTACATTGAATATTTTTTAACAATATTGATAAATAAAAATAATATTGTGGATGGAGTCTAAAAATATCGGCCTGACAAGTACTTCTAGGAATACCATTAAACATAGGATTATAAATTGTTTGAATATAATGAATAAAGGCATCAGAAGAAGGAAAACTAAAAGACAAACAACCCACATCTACCATTTTAGCTATTTCTTTCCACTCCCTCAATTTATTATACTTCTTCATTACATGGTTGGTTGCTGGATCCATTCTAGTTTGTGTGGGCCCACCAACAGCCTCATCACCTTGTGCTATTTTTAACTCTCTTTTGTGAACATCACCTATATATTTCATTAACGTACCCGTACCCTCTTGCTTGCCTCCGCTTTTATGCTTATATATTTGTTGACAAATGTTGCATTGCACCTCAGTATCTGATATACGCTCAAAAAATTATCATGCAATACTAGTTGTTTTACGAGCTCTTGGGGCACGAGGAGGACGGGGAGGGAGATTAACCGATTCAGATCTAACGTTAGCATTTCCTATTGCGGGTGTCTCACCAATATTTTTATCATCTTCCTCTAAATTAACCGCATCTACTTCATTTTCTTCTTCTATACCGTAATTTTTCTGAACTTCTACATAATCCATATCGTGGGCATCTACTTCCTCAATAGGTTGACTAAGCAGTGTCGGAAGCACACGGGTATATCTACTACTTGAATTACCTCTACCACTAGTAATTTACTTTTTACTACCACTATCATTTTCGGGATAAAAAATTTTAATACCTTTGGTGAAAAGGTTTTTTAATTTATCCATAATATAAATTAAACTAAAAAAATTTAAAATATACAAATATAATAAAATTAAATATTCAACAATTAATACACAAATTAAAAATTAAACGTAAGAGATGGAACGACAATACTAAATTTTGGAAGTATCCGAAGGTTGCGACTTTAGAAACTTTCACTCGTACTTTGTAATCGCAAAATTAAAAAATTAAAGTGAGCACTTTAGGAAATTAAATATATAGAATGTTTGAAAATTGAGAATTGAGATTTGAGAGAATGAAAAATTATGTGAAAAATGATTTGAAAGTGTAAGGTATTTATAAGAATTTTTTTAGGGTTAAAAAATAATTTTAAATGTATATATATTTTTTTTAATAAAAAAGGCCAAACTAGTCGTTTGGACCAAAAAACGGCTATATAGCCGTTGGGCCAACGGCTAGTTTGGCCCAATCTCCAAATTTAAAAAAAAAATAAAAACAATCAAACTTGGTCCGGACCGAATTAATTGGGCTCAACCAAAAAATAAATCAATTCAGCACTCGGTATCCTATAGCTCGTGGGCTGATCGGATCGGATCAAATTAGCTCTTTTGTAAGTGGGCTGAGTTGGATCAGTCCGGCCCATTTGACAGGTATATGTGTACCTATCGTAAATTAGCCACCTATCTTTTAGTCTTGATGAAATGGTCAAAAGAAAATGATGTTCCACAATTTGAGACCTTGTTTTTGAAGAGAATAGAAAATGAAGGTTATGCAATTGGAGACCTAAACAAAGTAAATATCAACATCTAGAAGATGAAAATTCCACAACGCAACGTCAATTTTAATGTGAAAAATTGAATTCTTTTCTTAGGTGACTTTGATTAATTCATGTTTAAGCAAATCATTTTAATTTGTTTTGTCAAATAAAAACTAAAATCATCCAATTAACGAAAGAATTGAAACTAAACTTTTAGCGTGTGGACGATGTTAATTTCCCATCTTCAAATTATTTCTTTATCTCAATTTATATGACATCTTTAAATTTTAAGATGCAAACACACTTTCTTTAACAATAAATTTTTCATATATTTTTAAAGATATTCTGAATCGTAAGTTATTATATCTTATAATATTTTTTGCTAAGTTTTCAAATATGTAAATTTTATATTAAAAAATTCAAAAATTTCATAATCAAATTTATGATTAAAATTAAACTGTTCAAAAATCAAAATTTAAATTATATCAAATAATTTGAGATAAAGAGAATATAATAAAGGTACAAATTCTTTATTGATGCTCCACAAGTAATTTTAAACAGTAATATTATACCATAAATAAAATTCTTTACATTATCTGTCAACTGCAGTACAGTTTTCTTTTTAATTTTCTCATAAATAAAAGCTTATGGGATAATGTAATCTTGTTGGCGGCTCATTGTGGGATAATGTAATCTTGTTGGCGGCTCATTGTATTTTAGGGGGGAGAATATGCCAAGTGGCCAAGGAAGACCAACTCGAACAAAAGTCCAAGTCAAATTTGGATGACCCCAAAGTTAACAAAAGTATATAAAATTCAAAACCCACGATGAAACCCACATTCAATATTTTTCAATAAAGAAAAGATAAGTCCTACGCAAATTGTAATACTTGTTATGTAATATAAAGAAAAAACAACAAGAATAAAGAGAAGAGGAAGGTTTTTTATTTCTCTTGATGAATGAAAGATCATAAAATTGAGAATATAATGAATGAATATTACTCTTAATTTGAGTAAAAGACAGATGATTCAAATTTTAATAGATATCAAATTAGATTTTGATAAATGTTGATAGACATCCACTATAATGTAAATACATTTATAACACTCCCCCTTGAATGTCTAATTAGTAGATAATGTGCTTCGTTAAAATCTTACTATAAAAACTTCAGTGGAAAAAAATCTAGTGAAGAAAAAAGATTATACAATACGCATATAGGCTGTCTCATTAAAAACCTTATAAGGAAAATCTAGTGGGACAAAACCTCATAAGAGAAAAAGAGTACAACGCGTATTAACTCGAGATCATTCTTGAACCTTTGCATCCTGATCTTGTGCACCATCTTCTTGAAAGTTGCAATCGAAGGAGACTTGATGAATAAATTAGTCACATTGTCACTTGAACGAATTTGTTGTACGTTAATATCACCATTCTTTTGTAGCTTATGTATGTAGAAAAGCTTTGCTAAAGTGTGTTTCGTTCTATCTCCTTTTATGAATCCTCCATTAAGATGTGCTATGCATGCTGCATTATCTCTGTATAAAATTGTAGGTACATTATCATATTTTAAACCACATTTTTTTCGAATGAGATGTATCATATACCTTAACCATACACATTCTCGGCTTACTTCATGAATAACTATTATCTCAGCATGGTTCGATGAAGTGGCTACGATAGATTGCTTTGTATATCTCCAAGATATGACAGTATCCCTACATGTGAACAGATAACTTATTTGAGATCGAACTTTATACGGGTCGGATAAGTACCCAGTATTAGCATAATCAACAAGATTAAGACTGCAGGCTTTAGAATAAAATCATACGTTTGATCTCATTTTGATGTCTCCTAATAGGAGCAGAACTATATCTTGCTAACAAATTAACTGAAAAGGCTATATCAGGACTTACAGTATTTGTAAGATACATTAGTACACCAATTGGATTAAGATATGGTACTTCAGGATCAATTCAATTTGGTATATTTCGCATTTCAGCAAATAATCTTATTGCTTTTGAAAACTCTCCAAGAGTTTTAATGATTTTCAAGCTATAAGCTTATATAATATAAGGATTCTAATTAAGTTTCCCAGAAACTTTTATATGCTTCAAACATTTTGAATCCTTAGAAAGTTTCATATAAATTTTGTCAAGTGACAATATTCAACATGTCATATGTGACATTTTCAAGTGTTTAAACTGCAAATTAAATAAGTTTTACACTTACCAAGATGTATCTTTTCATGTCACTTGATAGATGTTTCTACGTCAGCATGCTTAAATAAACGTAGAATTCAGATCCTCTAATATTCTACAACATTGCGCCAATATCATATCAAAGATATCGTTAATGATATATCATTTTGTATCGGTTCATAATGCGACATAACATTTTGAGATCTCATGACTTCATTATTTTCAGGTACCTAAACCTTTCATAAGGTTTTATGAAGTGTTATATCGTAAACTCTTCAAAAGCACATTGCCTTCTTATTATGATTATTTGCTCCTTATTCTTTTCAAGGATTATTTCATTTGGAACCGATTAGTCTACCACGCTTCATGCATGCATAGATTTTATCCTTTAGGAACACAAAATAAGAGTATTTGCAGCTTTAATATGAGATGCTTTCGGCATTTCCTAACATATTTCATAGCTGCATATAATCTCCCCCTTATGTTAGGAAAACCAACATACATCCTCCATTTTCTTTGAGGATTTCATCTTTGTTCATTTTGATATATTCATTAATCGTATACCGCACATCAAAATTATTAGATGGAATAGTTGGTTCCTGACCTTAAACCAATTAAGAGGAAGAAATAATCATAATTTATTGGTCTAATGCATATAAGTGCTATTGTACGCAACATATCATATTTCAGATCAACACATGAAACTTTATTCTCATTAGTAATGGTTTAGCTATTTATCGAAGGCATTCAATGCTAAACCATCATCATCAAGATGAATTGTCTTGATTATATAATCTGAAAGTTATGTTCTTAACTCAATTTTATTGAGCAAACAACGTTTATAAATGTCAAACGGCAAGTTGACAATAAATGTACATGTGATCATCTTATATCGATGAATCATAATAGATCACATAACAGGTGAACGAGCCCATATTCACCTTTTATACTTTTCAAATTTAAGGAATTCAATCCCAACATTAGTTGGTCCAACCAACTTATCATGAGAACAAGCGACATAAACAATTCTCGAAGAATCTTCTAGTTCTTTAATACATGTCTAATGCTCAATATGCACATCTTCGAGATGTCACAATCGTTCACATCAATTTATGAACTTTTATTCTAGTAAACTTCAAGTTTATCATGACATTTATTTTTTTTCTTTAGTAAATTTCAAATTTACTATTACATGAATAAATTTTCGATTTACTACTTTAGAAGTAAATTTCAAAATAACTTTTCTCAGTTATTCTTCTTCATTCGGAGGTGAGTTGTGATACCATCACAATTAAGTGCACGTTTGCATTAATAAGGTTCTCATTCCCCAGGAATGAAATATAATTGTGCCTTAAGCCTATCAAATTATGATAGCTTATAACCCCTTTCATGATATTGCTACTTCAGGAGCAAATCGAGGCATAAATATGATAGAGAGAATTTCTCTATATTGGTACCACATTCACTTCAAGAATGGAGCAAATTGTCATCTTTCAGACTTATTATATATTGCTACCACAATCACTTCTTGAAATGGAGCATATTTAATGGACAAGTTTCATGACTTTTTATCAAAAAAACAAAAAACACATTATTTTGCCTTAACCATCGTAATATCATCAATATAGTGCATTGAGATTCAAACTCAACGTCTTACGCGTCTTAGGCATAAATCAATAGGAGTTGAACCCAACATATTATCATCCCTTTTGATAATATTGTTCTTGAGGCATAAATTTAAAACATATATGGTTCCAAACCAATTATTTTTTCTCAAATCCAACAATAATAATATTATTAATAGCAAAAGACAGATAACATAAGAAATTACTAACCTTGAAATTACCTTTAAATTTATAATCTCATCTTGTTTAACAAAATTTTGTGCTGATAACGTGTTATGTAATTTATAATCTCATCTTGTTTAACAAAATTTTGTGCTGATAACGTGTTATGTAATATAAAGAAAGACCAAGAAGAATAAATAGAGAGACTTTATTTCAGATCATAAGATTGAGAATACAATGAACAAAATTCCTCTATTTAAAGGAAAAATTTAATCCTAGTATGAGACAGATGCTTCAAATCCTAATAGATATCAAAGTATATCTGATAGATATTGATAAACATTCACTATAATATAATTACATTTATAACAATACTCATTTGCTAATTTTATTCTTATCTATATCCTAACACACAATCTTATTAGGAAGTGTGAATAGTAAGTTAAAAATTATATCTTACATATTTTCCCATTAATCTCTATATATAATTAAATTTAGATTTTTCAAAATCATTACAATCATCTCAATTTCTCTTCGATATCTATACCATTTAATTATTTTTCGATAGTTTTTTCAAAATCCTTCACAAGAATACTGCCACTGTAACAAGGTTACAGATATTTCCACTATAACAAAGTTTGACGATAATATTCAAAATACAGGAATAAGCTAAACTTTTTCACCGCTAAAAAGTCGTCGGCCAAATAAGCCTCTTCAATTTTTTATAAGGTTTTTATTAATTTAATAATAGTAACAACAAAGAAAACTCATTATAAATTAAAAAAATTATTTGATGATCATTGTTATAGGAAAACCTGTTTTTGCTCTCTGGAAAATTGATTGTTTTTGCTAAGCTGTTTTCTGCTATTTTTTTTTGCTGTTTGGAATTCCTTCCAATTCCCAATTTGGAAGAGAATTTCAATCAAATTATTTATTCCACTCTTCTCTTTCTCTACAAACCCCGATTCCAATTTGTACAAAGTTTGAATCTTTGTATTAATTTTTTTCTAAAAAATCAAGAATTTCAGTTTTTCTTTCTTGGGTATTTATTTCTTTTCCTTTTAAGGGTATTTTTTCGAAAAAAGATATTAAAAGGAACAAATTTTGTTTCTTTTTTGGAGTCTTTTCAATTAAGGGTAATTTCAAGAATGTATAAAAAGGAATAAATTTGTTTTTTTTTTTTTTTTATTTCAATTAAGGCTAATTTCAAGAAGATATAAAGGAAGGATCTTTGTATTGTTTGTCTGAGGGTTTTTGTATTTTAAAGGTTTGTTTTAAGGAAATATTCTCAAAAAAGAAATTTGGTTTCTTTTTTTGGTTTTTTTTTTTTCAATTAAGAGTAATTTCAAGAAGATATAAAGGAAGGATCTTTATATTATTTTTGTGGTGTTTTGGTATTTTTTAAGGTTAGTATTACAATATCAAGAAATTGAGGTGATGGGTAGTGAGAATATTGATCAACAGACAAGGGGAGGATATGTATCAGATGAAGTGTTGGGAACATTCATACCAATAATTGTTTATTGGGTATATTCAGGATTGTATTTAATGCTTGGGGGTATGGATAATTATAGGTTACATTCTCAGAAAGATGAGGATGAGAAGAATTTGGTGTCCAAAAAAGAGGTTGTTAAAGGTGTTCTTCTTCAACAGGTTGTTCAGGCTGCTGTTGCTACGCTGCTATTCACGGTTAGTTACTTTGATGATCATCTTGAGTTGTTAACAAAGTTTTGATTTTTATTTGTTTTGGAACTTATTATGCATCATGATGAATTGGATTCATTTAGTTTACTATTGAGGTTTATGTTATGCTTGTTTATCTTATTTTTGTGCATCAGAATTTATATGGTTCCATCAGAGGCTTAGTTGATATTGATAGCTTTTTATGCATATGTTTGTTTGGTCTTTGATCATCTCTTGCTGTTGCGGAGTTTCATTTTTCTGGAACTTTTTATGCATCATGATTAATAGGATTCATATAAATTACTTTTGAGACTGAGATTATATTGATATATTATTATTATGCTTGTTTGGAATTCTTTTTATGCATCATAATGATGCAGAGGATTTATATGGTTAACTATTGAGGCTCAGTTGATATTGATGTTTTGAGCTGAAAGTCTATGGGAAACTACCTCTCTTCCTTTTCGAGGAATGGGTGAGGTCTCATCTGCACATATACTATCCTCCTCATACGCCGCTTGTGGGATTACACTGGGCTGGGTATTGATAGCTTATTATGCATATGCTTGGTTGGACTTCTTTTATGCATCAAATGATACAGAGGATTTAAATAGTTGACTATTGAGGCTTAGTTGATATTGATAACTTATTATGAATATGCTTGTTTAGTCTTCTTTTTATGCATCATAATGATACTATAGAGGATTTATATGGTTAGCTATTGAGGCTTAGTTGATATTGAAAACTTATTATACATATGCATGTTCTTTTGGAAACAACGTCTCTACCTCCATGAGGTAGTGGTAAGGTCTCCGTAGACTCTACCCTCCCCAGACCCCACGTGTGGGATTTCATTGGGCATGTTCTTGTTGTTATTATGCATATGCTTGTATCGACTTCTTTTTATGCATCTCAATGATACAGAGGATTTATATGGTTAACTATTGAGGCTTAGTTGATATTGAAAACTTGTTATACATATGCATGTTTTTTCAGAAACAGTGTCTCTACCTCCACGAGGTAGTGGGTAAGGTCTCCGTACACTCTACTCTCCCAGACCCCACGTGTGGGATTTCACTGGGTGTGTTCTTGTTGTTATTATGCATATGCTTGTTCATCTTCTTTTTATGTATCTGAATGATGCAGTGGTTAACTATTGAGGCTTAGCTGATATTGATTACTTATTATGCTTATGCTTGTTTGGTCTTGTTTTAATTGGAACAAAATGTTTATGGATGACACTTCTTCCTCCTTGGGAGGTTATCGCTGTTTAGATGTTTCTGGGACACACTCATTACCTTTATCACTATGTCTAGGAAAATTCTCATAGATACCTTAGCATTCTTGTTTTTGATTTAAGATTTAGAAATTATTTGATTTGTGAATGTATGATTTTGTCAACGGGGTGTGCAACTCATAATTATACGTTGTGTATTATTACGTGGGGTGAGTCATGGAAGGGGAATACGATGATATGATAGTGGTGTGATAATAGTTCTTTTGTCCAAATTGGCATGGCTAGGCAAATGCTGTTGGATTTGAGATATGAATATCATTTGTTTTAGGCTGATTGCAAATGTTTTGAATTTTTTTCTTTGACTTGAGGGAGGAGCTCTTTATGCTTGTCTGTGTGTACGGCCCTAGAATTTTCTGATAGGTGGATGGTAAAATTGTTTTTTACCTTAGTCCTTGGTGTTTTTTTAATATTTACAAATTTTTGGTAAAGGAGTCATTTATCCGAGTAACTATGACAAGATGCTTCATGAATGTTATTCCATAGCATACTTATTTTATTCATCATTTAGATGAATTTTATGCACAAAATAAACAAATTCAATTGAAGGAGAAGAGCAAGAAGTATGACAGCAAGAGCCAAGAAGTATGACTTCTTAGTTTAGGTCAATCACAAAGTGAGCATTTTCTTTATTCCTGTCCTGACAAGCCACAAGGCTACTTCTGCAGTGTGTTTTATATCTATATTAGAATTTGCGTTTTAAAGTTTCTCAAAATCTCTTGAACCTAAAGAGTGATATTAGATCTGTTATCTGAACAGAAATTTCATCTTTTAAGTTTATATGAAGTAATTTTGATACGGAAGTTTATATGAAATTCGGAAGCTTGCAGGTTGATTTCTTTAAATGATAGGGAAGTAGGAGTTCTATAAAAATCAGATGCAACCTGTTGAACCTCGGTTTGAGTTGTTTGACTTTACAAAGCTAGGTTTACTTTGAAGCTTCTTCTAGGAAAATAGGTTGCCAAAGCGGCTCAATAGGCATTGTATTGATCTTAGCCACCGATGGCGATGCTTGGGATGGTCGGAATTAACTTCTTGCCTTGTTTTAAATGGTTATTCAAGTATCCTGAGGTTTATGGGAAATATTAAGGCAGAATAATTAGAGCTTTGTTCAGTTGAAGATACCACCAGCTCTGGGATAGTGTTTCTCATGGCAATTTATATGTGCTCAATTTTTTCTTCTTTAATTTAATCCTTACAAAGTATAGCGACCTTTTGATTTGGGAATATGTAGATTATATAGATTTATGATTTGAATACCAAGTCGGAGACTACTAGACGTCTTGTACGGAAATTGTCAACGAGGACGTTGAGACTATCCTAAGAATAAAGATTTTATCGGTTTAATCCTCCTTTACTAAAGAAAAAGGGGGATCATTGCTCTTCTCTCTTGCATTTCATTGTCTACCCTCTTCTTGGTTTCCGTCTGTGTTGCAAAATTTGTTGATGGCAGCTGTAATAGTTGAGAATAGGATGCCCAACTGCGACCTCCTAATTAAGCTTTTTTTTTCGTGCTACTTTGCATGTTGGAATTATAGAAAGACTAAAGTAAGTTGATAGTTGAAGATGATCTTTTCGAGCTCAATATGTGAGCTTTAGATATATTGTGAAATAGATTCGTTTCTTTAACCTGCAAAGTAGAGATATAAAAAGGAAACAATGTGGTCTTGTCATTTCTTTGGTTTGTGTTGATATGTGTGTAGGCTGTAGCCATATTTGCAAAGTTAGTTTCAATCACTTCTATAAACTAATTCGTAAATTGTAGCCTAACTCATATCTATCCCCTTAAAAAACTTTAGACTATTTTATTTGTTGGCACTTCTCTTTGTGGGTGATCATGTGGTGATTAATTGGATCTCTTGAGTGCTGACCTCAACTAATGCACTGCTTTTATTTCCTTTCTCGTTGGTTAGTTGGTTTGTCATTCTGGGACCCACGAATTATCACCTGCTTTTTCTTTGATGATAGCAAAAGTGTAAGCTTTTCTGACCCCAACAGGAAAATAGATATGTTCGATTAGGCGAGGACTAGGTCACGTTGAACACCATCAATCTCTGATCAAAGAGCTAAAAGTTGCACATATACCATGACGACTTTCACCTTTCATTCTTGTTTTATGTACTTTGTATCTTGTTCCAATTATGAACCCCGATTCTCATATTCTTGTTTGACAGCATGTCAATTTTTATGTTTGTTTTTTGATTTGTTCTTTTTTTAATTTTTCATATTTTGACTAGTTCTTGGTGTCTGATTATCTTCTAATATGGAGCAGATCACCGGAAGTGATGTTGAATCTGACGGGGATCAACATGCTTCCATCTTTGTTCGTGGCATACAGTTCTTGGTTGCTATGTTTATGCTAGATACTTGGCAATATTTTATGCATCGGTACATGCACCAAAACAAGTTCTTGTACAAGCATATCCATTCTCAACATCATCGTCTAATTGTTCCATATGCATTTGGAGCTTTGTACAACCACCCTTTGGAGGGCCTGCTTCTTGACACAATCGGTGGAGCGTTAGCTTTCCTTGTCTCTGGCATGTCACCACGTACCTCCATCTTCTTTTTCTCATTTGCTACGATCAAGACGGTTGATGATCATTGTGGACTATGGTTGCCTGGAAATCTCTTCCATACCATCTTTAAAAACAATTCTGCTTACCATGATATTCATCACCAGCTTTACGGGACCAAGTTTAACTATTCACAGCCTTTCTTTGTGACGTGGGATAGGATACTCGGTACTTACATGCCATATGAACTTGAGAAGAGACGAGGAGGAGGTTTTGAAGCTAAGCCCGTTAATGATTGCAAGGAACATTGACAACACTGGTAGTTCATGTTTGTCATAGGGTGTGTACCACTGCAATTTTCCCCTTTTTCTAATGCTTAGTTACTCATTTAATTTGTATATAGTTAAAGGCTTCTGCATATATTGTTGTATAACAGGTGTTGGTTTCCAGTTTGAGAAAGGAAATAGGGCCGAATAATAGTTTCCTTTTTAAACATCGTCTGAGATCTGATTTCTGGTATATTCAACTAATAGGCAGAGATAAAAATTTCCTCAGATACATTGTGTACTATGAATTATTTAGTTCCAAAGCATATGGGCATGTATTAAGACACTTTCATTGTTCTTTTCGTGGGTTGTTAACGACGGTGTTGGGCTCACGTTGATCATTTTACTGAGTACCTGTTTCTTCCAATCAAACTAAGTACCAAGTAACTCTGTTACCTGAATGCTTAGATAGACAAGAAGAAATCACCTGGTGTTTTTTGTCTTTGTTGTTTTCACCCGCTTTATTGATTAACCGGTAAGCCACACCCTTGGGTGCTAATATTCTCATTTCTCTAATATAGCTGATGTGATCTGGTGGGAGTTATATTGAGTTGGTAAAAATCTTGATTCCCTAGTCTCATTTGGAACTTGGGAAATTTGATAAGATGGGATCTGCTTCAGTTCTCCAAATCTAGTCATGGAGGTTTTGGTTTTGTTTTGATTTGATTTGATCTGCATTTAGACACCTCTTCTTGTCTAAACAAGAGTTAAGAAGCATTGTTCTTGACAAAATAGAGTTTTAGGGTGTCTTTGGTATGCAGAAATTTGGAAAATATTTTCTTCAGGAATGCTCTTTGGAAATAAGAAAAATGACTTCTTTAATGAAAATAGGAAAAACAAGTGGCATTATCTCCTCATACCCTCACAACAACCCACCCATCGCTTAGGTAAGAGAAGGGAATAATTGATAATTGATGTGTGTTTTAATAATTTTTTAGTGATAGTTCACGTAGGAAATTCACACATCTAATAGTTCAGGTATGAAATTTGAAAAATCGAGAATTTTACCCTTCACCCTTCAATTAACAATTCAGGCAAAAATCAAATTAGAGAATGAGTCAAGATTTTTTGTAGTTTTGTAGTTTCGTATGAGATAAACATTACTAAGGTTGCATTTGTTTTTTTTAAGATTCAGACGTCTGAATTTGAATGCATATCTGAATCATTAAGATGTTGTCTCCAGATTTGAAAACTAAATGATTAAGACCGTTTGTTTTTCAACATCTGAATGTGCAAAAAGTTTTTATTTGTATGTATAATAAAATAAAAAATACAATTCACGTAAAAAACTAATTATATATCAGAAAAGTATGTAATTTAATACAATAAAATTATTATTTGATTGAAAAATAATATTTATGTTTGTTAGTGATAGTGGAGATGGTTTATAATGGTGGTTGCGTTGACAATGATTGATGTTAGTGATTAGTAATGTTACTGATGATAGTTGTGATGGTTGGTATTGTGGTGATTGTTATGATGATGACGGTTGATAATGATGGTAGTGGTTGTGATATGACGTTGCTTGATGTTAGTAGTTGGAAGTGTTGATTGTGATGGCTGAAAAATGAATGTATGATGATTGACGATGTGTTGGTGCTAGTTGGAGTAGTTGTTAGTTGTGATGGTGGAGATGGTTGTTAGTAGAGATAAATTGTAGCAATGGTAGTGGTAGAAGTGGTGATAGAGGCAACGTTACTAGTGACATTGGTGGCGGCGGATGAAGAATGTGTGGAGGTTGTAATGTATTAGTGGTAGTTAGCGGTGGTGCTAGTTGTGATAGATGAGTTGGTCGATCGTATGGATTGACTGGTAATGATTGATGATGGTGGTGCTGTTGACGGTGGTGGCGGTGAATATAATTAGAATAATATAGGTAGTAAGTGTGGTAGCGGTTGACAATAGTGATTGATAGCAATATTTGTTGTCGATGGTAGAGATGGTTGGTGGTAGTGGGTGGTGGTTGACAATAGTGTCAGTGGCAGAGGTGGTTGGTGGTGGTGACTGATGATTATGCATAGAGTGATACCTCTTCAGACTTATTAAGACTTGATTCTAGATCTGAATGATTAAGACCTATTCAGATTAATTAAGAGCTAAAATCTTAATAAAAAACAAATGCACTTAATGGTGTGAAGTCTGAATCATTCAGATTCAGACCTCCATTAAGTGCAAATAAATAAGCTAGTGCCTAAGTATGTATACCAATTTATGGATCTCGAACTATTGCAATGGCCTTATTCTTTTACATAAACTTACTGAATTTTATTTATACAATGCCCATTGACATTAAGATAGTTTGTAGGGTGGTTTGTTTGTTACTACTGTTTAGGAGTCAAATAAATTGTAGCTATTATTCCTAGTCTTTAAGCTATAGGATTAGTAGAGTCAACTTAAATCAAAATGTTATGAAATAATAAAGAACAAAGAAGAAGAGTAGAGAGAGAATAGAGAGTAATTCTTATTTCTCTTGATGAATGGATTACAATGAGGAAAAATCCTTTATTTACGAGAAAAAACTAACCTTGGGGTTTGTAACTTTTCCATAAATAGACATACACAATACGGTAAAGTAGGTATTCACTATATATAGTAAAGTAAACATTCACTATATATGGTACATTTATAACACTCCCCATTGAATGTCTAATTGATAGATAAAAACATATATGCCGCCTCATTACTAACCTTACAAGGAAAATCCAGTGGGATAAAACCTCGTAAGAAAAAAAGAGTACAACACGTATTAACTCCTCCTAATGAGAACATCCTTGAACCTTTGCATTCCGATCTTGTGCACCTTCTTCTTGAAAGTTGCAATTGAAAGAGACTTGGTGAATAAATCAGCCAAATTGTCACTTGAACGAATCTGTTGCATGTTAATATCACCATTCTTTTGGAACTCATGTGTGTAGAAAAGCTTTGACGAAATATGCTTCATTCTATCTCCTTTTATGGATCCTTCCTTAGGTTGTGCTATGCATGCTGCATTATCTTCATATAAGATTGTGGGTATATTATCACATTTCAAACAATATTTTTCTTGAATGAGATGTATCATGCCTCAACCATACACATTCTTGGCTTGCTTCATTTATAACTATTATCTCAGCATGGTTCATGAAGTGGCGCTACAATAGACTGCTTTGTGTATCCCAAGATATTGCAGTACCACCACATATGAACACATAGCCTATTTGAGACCGAGTTTTATGTAGGTCAGATAAGTACCCAACATCAACATGACCAATAAGATCAGGACTGCAAACTTGCTAACAAATTAACTGAAAAAGGCTATATCAGGCCTTATAGTATTTGCAAGATACATTAGTGCATCAATTGCACTAAGATATGGTACTTTATAATCAAGGAGTTCCTCATTCTTTTCTTGAGGTCGGAATGGATCCTTATTCAATTTTGTATGTTTCTCATTTAAGCAAAAATTCTATTGCTTTTGAAACTCTCCAAGAGTTTCAATGATACTTAAATCATCAAATTATCTCTTATGAGGATAATAAAATATTTCCCAGAAACTTAATATGTTTCAAGCATTTTGAATCCTTTAGAGATTTTCATATGGATTTTTGTCAAGTGACAATATCTAACATCAAGTGTGACATCTTCAAGTGTCTGAACTGCAAATCAAATAAGTTTTATACTTACCAAAATGCATCCTTTCATGCTACTTGATAAATATTTCTACGTCAGCATGCTTAAATAAACATAGAATTCGAATCCTCATAATACTTTACAATATTGCGTCAATATTGTATCAAAGATATTATCGATGATATATCATTTTGTATCGGTTCACAATGTGACATAACATTTTGAGATCTCATCATTTCATTATTTTCAGGTACCTGAACCTCTCATAGGTTTCATGAAGTATTATGTCGTAGGCTCTTCAAGAGCACATTGCCTTCTTATTATGATTATCTGCTCCTTATCCTTTTCAAGGATTATTTCATTTGGAACCGATTAGTCTACCATGCTTCATGCATACATAGATTTTGTCCTTTAAAATGCAAAATAAAAGCACTTGCAGCTTAGATATGAGATTAAATTTGAGTCAGTAAATGCTTTCGGCATATGACTTAAATTATCTTTTGAATGAGGACCTGATGATAATTCCTAACATATTTCATAGTTGCTTGTAATCTCCCCCTTATGTTAGGAAAACTAACAATACATCCTCCATCTTCTTTGAGGAATCCATCTTTGTATATTATGGTATATTCATTAATCGTATACGCACAACAAAATTATTTGATGGACAACGTGTGGTTCCTGACTCAGAACCAACTTTGAAGGGGAATTAATCATAATTTATTGGTCTAATGCATACAAGTGCTATTGTATGCAATATATCATATTTCAGACCAACACATGAAGATTTATTCTCATTAGCAATGGTTTAGCTATTTATTGAAGGCATTTATTGCCAAACCATCATCATCAAGATGAATTGTCTTGATTACACAATCTGAAAATTATGCTCTTGACTCAATTTTGTTGAGCAAGCAATTTTATGAATGTCAAACTGCAGGTTGACAATAAATATACATAATGATCATGTTATTGATGCATCTTAATAGATCACATGATAGGTGAACGGGTCTTATTCACCTTTTATACTTTTCAGATTTTAAGGAATTCAATCCTCAAATTAGTTGGTCCAACCAACGTATCACGAGAACAAGCATCATTAAAGTTCATGAAGAAGTTTTGAATTCTTCAATATATGTTTAATACTCAATATGCACATATTTGGGATGTCATAATCGTTCATGTCAACTTATGAATTTATTTGTACTAGTAAACTCTAAGTTTACTATGACATGTGTCTTTTACTTTAGTAAACTTCTTGTTTATTGTGACATGAATTTTGTATCAATACACATTAAATTCTTAGTTTATTATGGCATGTGATTTCATCATGCTTGAGTAACTTTTCACATTCATGTTTCTTACCACAGTAACTTGAAGATATTCAATCTTCCAATTATTCTACCTCTTTTAGAGATGGATTGTGATATCTTCACAACAAAGAATACGTTCAAGTGTATATACAGTTACATTCACCCCAGGATATAGATCTGTATTTATAATAATCGAAATTCTCATTCCCAAGAATGAAATATAATCATGCCTTAAGTGTATCAAATTGATAACTTATAACCTCATATTGCTACTTCAGGAGCAAATCGAAGCATACATCTAATCTAGAGAATTTTTCTCTAACATATCTTATGATCATAATACGCTTGTGAAAATATCATCACTTTTGATGATCATTATCATATTGTCCCTCCATGCGTATATTCATGCATTCAATCACTTGTCTTCTTTCAGACATATTATGCACTGCTATTATATACACTTCAAGAATAAAGTAAGTTGTCATATTTCACACTTATCATATATTGCTACCACATTCACTTCATGGAATGAGGCATATTCAATGGGACATATTTCATGACTTTTCATTAAAACCACATTATTTTGCCTTAACCATCATAATATCATCAATATGGTGCATTGAGATTCAAACTTAACGTCTTACCCATATAAAGACGTCTTAGTCATAAATTGATGGGACTTAAGCCCAAAATATTATCATCCCTTTTGATAATATTATTCTTGAGGAATAAATTTAAAACTTCAATGGTTCCAAACCAATTATTTTTCCTCAAATCCAACAATAATTATATTATTAGTAACAAAAGAAAGATAACATAAGGAATTACTAACCTTGAAATTATCTTTATATTTATAATCTCATCTTGCTTGGTAGAGTCTCGTGCTGATAACGTGTTATAAAATAATAAAGAATAAAGAAGAAGAGTAGAGAGAGAATAGAGAGTAATTCTTATTTCTCTTGATGAGTGAATTACAATGAGGAAAAACCCTTTATTTATAGGGAAAAACTAACCTTGGGGTTTGTAACTTTTTCATAAATAGACACACACAATATGGTAAAGTAGGTATTCACTATATATGGTACATTTATAACACAAAATAATTAGTAGTAGATATGTTCTGTTATTTGTAGCCTTTATCTACATAAGGATCATTTTGTCTTGAACTTTCTTATTAGCACAAGATCTATTGTCCATTGCTTCAAATTTTTGATTTGCTTATATTTGGTGTCTATACACACATTGCCACACTTTCTTGAGTTTCTTTGTTGAAATGGACTTTGGAAGAATGAAATATGCCCCATTGTGCCCCTGAAAACAGAATATAGGTTAAAGACAGTACTAACAAATGATGTATTTTAAGCAAACATTGTTATGAATATACTTTATTTAACTACTGAATCCTCATCTGTTTTTGATTTAGCCAGTCCTAAACTCATTCTGGAGTTAATGAATGTGCCAAATTTTACTCAGAGACAGGCCACTCCATTTGAATTTGCTTTGAATTTTGTCATTACTAATCACCATAAGACTATTCTCTGATGTTTTTTTAATTACTTCATTGAACTGTTTCATGAGAAGAGAAAATTTTAAAAAGAAGAGCTTGTGTGCAGTGCAGACAAACCATAATATCAATACTGAACTCATCTGTATTCAACCAAATACTTCTTCTGTAGTTAATAAATCTAAATTGTGTTGCAAAAAACCACCTGATTGACCTACCATAAACAGCTATCGACTACTTCAACTTCAGAGAAGAGAAGTTTGGGATTTTTTCCTTCCTAGAAGAGAGGAATTAACTCCATGGTGAGAAGTTTTCGTCATGAAATTCAACTCTGGTGAGCCCAATTTGGAGAAGGTTTCCACATCCTTGCAGCTCGAAGCAGACATGAATGACGAGATACAACCTGTTTTAGCAACAACAAACTCAATTAGCCAAATATACCCCTCATGTGGTTGCAGATAGAAGGGCCAAGATGAGTAAGTTTGTTTTTGGGGTGAATGATAGTATAGTCAATGAGTGTAGGCCCATGATTTTGAATAGTGACATAAACATAGATAGGCTTATGTCCTATGCTTAACGGATAGAAGAGCAAAAGATTAAGATGAGGCAGAAGCAGAATAAAAGAGCAAGGACAGGTAGTTTTAACTTTGCTCAGCCCTAATCAAAAGGAGGAAACCGTTCTCAGTTTCATCCTAAGTCATCAGTTCTATCTCCTTCTTCAGCTAGTTCTCCAGCTCCTAGATTCAGAGATGGTAATAGGCTTTAAGTCTCAGGGTAGTGTTAGCAGTGCTCGCACCAATTCTCTTAACCAGACTTATGGCAAACACCATCAGGGTATTTGCAGAGCTGGCAGTGGTATTTGTTTCGAATGTGGCAAGCCAGATCACAGAGTCAGAGACTGTCCTTAACCAGGTCCTTAAGGTCAGCAAAAACATTCCTCAGCTCAGTCCGGTCGTCCAAACCAGCAGGGTGCCACCTCCAGCGCTACTAGTGGGCAACACCCAAATTAACTTTATGCTTTCCAGTCCTAGTAAGATCAGGAAAATTCTCTTGATGTGGTTACTGGTACGTTACAGATCTTTTATGTTTATGTTTACGCTTTTCTAGATCTAGGAGCTTCTTTGTCTTTTGTTACTCCCTATATAGCAGGAAGTTTTGGAACCAGTCCTGAAATTCTAGAGGAGCCCTTTTTAGTCTCTAATCCAGTAGGTAAAACCATCATAGCCTGATGGGTATATAGGAACTGTCCGATTATGATATTTCAGAAAGTCACTTCAGCAGACTTAGTCGAATTAGAGATGACTAATTTTGATATCATTCTCAACATGGATTGGCTTTATTCCTCCTATGCCATATTCGACTTTAGAAATAGAATAGTCTATTTCTAGTTTCTGAATGAGCCCATCATAAAGTGGAGGGGTAGTACTTCAGCATTCAAAGATCAGATTATTTCCTACCTTTGGGCATGGAAAATAATATCTAAGGGGTATGTCTATCATCTTGTTCATGTTAAGAACTCTAGCTCCGAAACTCCCAGTTTTGAATTAGTCCCAGTAGTGAATGAATATTCAGATGTCTTTCCCGAAGATCTTCTAGGAATTCCTCCCGAAAGGGGAATAGACTTTGGCATTGAACTTTTTCCAGATACTTAGCCTATATCTATTCTTCCATACCAAATGGAACCAGCAAAACTCAGAGAATTGAAAGAGCAGCTGAAGGATCTCTTTGATAAGGGGTTCATCAGGCCAAGTGTGTCCCCATGGGGTGCATCAGTTTTATTCGTGCGCAAGAAAGACGACTCTTTCAGAATGTGTATTGATTACCATTATCTTAATAAAGTTACGGTCAAGAAAAAATATTCCCTTCCCAAAATTGATGACTTGTTTAACCAGCTTCAAGGTGCCATCTGTTTCTCTAAGATAGATCACAGATCCGGCTATCATCAGCTCAGAGTCAGAGAATACGACATTCTAAAAATAGCTTTTCGTACTCGGTATGGTCACTTTAAGTTTCTGGTTATGTCCTTCAGTCTTACTAATGCCCCCACCGCTTTCAAAGACTTGATGAACTGGGTGTTCAAGCAGTACTTGGACCTATTCGTTATAGTCTTCATTGATGATATTTTGGTCTATTCTCGCAGTGAGCATGATCATGCTGACCACCTCAGAATCATACTTCAGACTCTCAGAGATCATCAGCTATTCACCAAATTTAGTAAGTGCAAGTTTTGGCTAAGGTCAGTAGTAATCCTTGACTGTATCATTTTTGGTGATGATATTAGAGTAGATCATCAAAAGACCGAAGCGGTAAGAAACTATCCCAGACCTATCTCTCCATCAGACATCAAAAGTTTCTAGGGTTTAGCTAGCTATTACAGACGGTTTGTTGAGGAATTTTAGTTTATTGCATCCCCTATGTCCAGATTGACTCAGAAGAAAGTCAAGTTTCAGTGGTCATATCCTTGTGAGAAGAGTTTTCAGGAGTTGAAGACTCGACTCACCTCAACTCCAGTCTTAGCTCTTCCAGATGGTCTAGATGGGTTTGTAGTGTATTGTGATGCATCCAGAGTAGGTTTTGGGTTTGTGTCCTCATGTAACATGGTAAGGTCATAGCATATGCCTCCAGGAAACTTAAACCCCATGAGAAGAATTATCTGACTCATGATCTTGAGTTAGTAGCCGTAGTATTTGCCTTACAAATTTGGAGGCATTATCTATACGGAGTTCATGCAGATGTGTACATAGATCATAAGAGCCTTAAGTATGTCTTCTCTTAGAAAGATCTCAATCTTTGTTAAAGAAGATGGTTAGAGTTCTTGAAAGATTATGACATAAGTGTCCTTTATCATTCGGGCAAGGCCAATGTTGTGGCCGACGCTCTTAGTAGACTGTCTATGGGTAGTGTTCCTCATGTTGAGGACAGTAAGAAGAAGTTAGCTTAGGAAATCCATTATTTTGCCAGACTAGGCATTCTCTTAGTCGATTCAGAGGAGGGTGACATATAGGTTCAGAGTAGTTCAGAATTATCTCTAGTTTCTGGGGTAAAAGAAAAGCAAGATAAAAATCCCAGCCTTGTCAAGTTAAAAGAGTCAGTCAAGGATCAGAAAGTAAAGGTTTTCTTCCAAGGGGGAGATGGTGTATTGCGTTGTCAAGATCGTCTGTGTGTTCTAGGTTTAGACGGCTTAAGGCAGCAAATTCTTGCAGAAGCGCATGGTGCGTGCTAATCTATTCATCCAGGGGCCACAAAGATGTACTTTTATTTGTGGGAGATCTATTGGTGAAGTAGGATGAAGAGAGATATTGTAGAGTTTGTGGCTAAGTACTCTACATGTCAGCAGGTTAAGATAGAGAATTAGAAGCTAGGTAGGTCCATGCAGGAGTTCAGTATTCCTACTTGGAAGTGGGAAGAAGTGAACATGGACTTTGTGATAGGTTTGCCTCATACCCGTCATCAACATATTTAGTTTAGGTCATTATAGACAGGATGAGTAAATCAACTTATTTTCTTCCATTCCATACCTCTTATTCAGCCGAGGATTACGTCAAACTCTATATCAGATACTTAGTCAGATTGCGCGGAGTTCCATTATCCATTATCTCAGACAGAGGTACCCAGTTCATCTCTTATTTCTGAAAATCATTCCAAAAGGTTCATGATACCCAAGTTCATCTTAGTACAACCTTCCATCCTCAGACAGATGGTCAAGCAGAAAGGACCATTTAGATGTTAGAAGATATTCTAAGGGCGTGTGCAATTGATTTCAAGGGTAGCTGGGATGACCACTTGCCTTTGATTGAGTTCGCATATAACAATAGCTATGATTCCAGTATTAAGATGGCTCCATTCAAAGCTCTCTATGGTAGGAGGTAAAGATCTCTAGTTGGTTGGTTCGAATTTAGTGTCATAGGTCCTGACTTAGTATTCGATGCCTTAGAGAAAGTCCAGTTGATCAGAGAAATACTTTGGGCTGCTCAGAGCTGATAGAAGTCTTATGCAGATGTATGTAGAAGGGACCTCGAGTTCGAGTTTGGTGACTATGTCTATCTAAAGATCTCTCCCATGAAGGGAGTGAAGAGATTCGGGAAAAAGGGAAAGCTCAGTCTCCGATATGTCGGTCCCTTTAAGATTCTCATTCGATTTGACAAGGTAGCTTATGAGCTCGAATTGCCTTTAGATCTAGCCTTAGTTCATCCAATCTTCCATGTATCTTTGATCAAGAAGTGCATAGGTGACCCAACAATTGTAGTCCCTATTAAAGATACATGGAAGACTGGATGAACAGCCTAGGATGTTCATCCAGTCTCTCTTATAAAGAAATTCCAGTCGAAATCTCAAACTATCAAACTCGTAGACTAAGGAACAAAGAAGTCCTTCTAGTTAAAGTTCTTTGATGAAATCAGACCATTAAGGGAGCTACTTAGGAAGCAGAATCATACATACGTACCAAGTATCCTCACCTCTTCCCCTACCAAGTATCCTCACCTCTTCCCCACTAACTCAGACCTAGCTCAAGGTAACAGTTCTCCTTAAGCTTTTTCAGTTTCATGTTCGGAATTCCATTATGAACTTGGTATTACAAACCATTGATATTCAGTCATGCATTCATTAGTTCAGTCATATAATTATACATCGGACATGTATTCTCATTGTGAGAACCTTAGTTCATCAGAACACTCAGTCATGCATTTATGAATCAGTTATACATGCATCAAATATGCATGTTTGGTATGATATATTCAGTTATCAGTCATGTCAGTCATGAGATCATGTTTCATCTATTCATGTTCAGTATGTACATTAGTTTATCTTCTTCCCTCTCACTCAGTCTCATTCAAGAACAAATGTTCTCAAGGGGGAGATATTGTAATACCCCATACTCCTACCTATCTTGAAATCATCCCAAGAATGTTAGAAACTTACTTTGAAATATAAATCCACTTTTATACATATGGAATTTTTAAGATTTTTACTTTTTGTTGAGTGGTTAAATAATCTTTCCATCGATACCCATTTCATCAAAATCCAGTATCGGGGTAGAAGGTTATGGCCGAAATACAAAAAGTAGTCAAAACTACCCAGGTGCGACTGTGCAGGCCGACGGACCATCGAGATAGCAATGGATCATCACAGTGGAGGCAGTGATACCATATTCTGCCTAAGGGTGACGACTCAGGCTAACGTAATGCCTATCTAGCAACGGACCGTCGTCCAATCCTTCATAGAAGAGGCAGTGAACCCCTATTCTGCCCAGGTGCGGCGGTCAGGACCTATGGACCGTCAACCTAGCAATAGATCATCGCATATTTTGTTCTGCTATTTTAAGTCATTTTTTAAAAGGGGTTTTTGGTCTTTTACCACCCTTTCTAATACCTAATAATATCAGATCAAGGCTCATAAGTTCATTATCTATCTACAACATCAAATTAGGGTTTTCTCTCAAAGATAATCCCCAAGAACAAGATCCAAATCATTCTTCAAGAAACTAAGAGATTCAAGTTCTTCAAGTATAAGGACTTCAAAAAACTCACAATCAAGGTATGTCATGTGTTGATTCATGGGTCCTTTCGCCCATGAAGCTCAAGAATATCTCTTCAAAATCCAAGATTTGTGTATTTATGAATATTCATGATGTAAATTGAATTGAAATTCATGTTCCTGATGTTGTGGGGTTTTGATTCATGTTTTTAAATTACATATTCCAATGATTGACCGTGGTATATGAAGATTTGCATGATAATCATGATAAACCCTTCAAATTTGTAAATTTACTTATGCAACCATGACAATTAGATGCATTGATGATGGTATAACCAAAGTATGCTCCCCATGTGTTTGATTAGATGCCTATGTGAAGGAAAAGTGACATACTAGTATGATAATATGAAATCCTCATTCATGTACAAGTTTATGCATGTCAAATGTTTGATAAAATGTCTTAGTTAGTGAATTATGGATACATGTGTAGCCCTTGTGGTGCTTTAGAGCTTGTACTTCATGAAATATCCAACTTATTATATTATGGATTGTTGATGTTGGTCATGTATTCAAGAAAGTCATGCTTTGTCGGTTTCTGTCCATCGAGTCCTGGGGGTACTTGTACCCCAAAAAAATATAACTGTATGCCTAGAGTAAGTGTCATGTTTTCACGATATCCTCAGTCAAGCTATGATCCATAGAACTCAGTCAGTCATGTGACTCAGGAAAGCTCAGAAATCTAGTAATCTTAGAAATCTCAGAAAGTTATCAGATCTCAGTAGCATTCCGTCAGTCCACAAAAATTTAGTTAACTCGGTCCAGTCAGTTCAGTTAATCATGTTCAGTATCTATTCATACGGAAGTAGAAATTATTACCGAGCGAACCCAAGGATGGGAAACCACCTGTTATATGAGGGTATGATTCTTAAAAGAAATCCTTGCGTTTCAGAACTACGTAGCCAGCGTAGGTTGAGACATCATAGCCTGTTATATGAGGGTAGATGAGGTGGCTTATCCTGTTATATGAGGGTTCCCACCGTTCTCACTAGAGTTACCTGTTATATAGGGTTACTCATAGATTGTCCTTACCAGTGGCGTGGTATTGACTCTATTCCAATTGGGGTTATAGATTGAGCCCCAACTCAGCTATATTGCATTATTTGGGGCATGCCGGTTAGATGACTATTTCCCGCAGTTTCAGTTACAAAATTAGGACTTTTAGATACAATCATTCAGTCTCAGTAATAGAACTCAGATAGTTCTATAAAATTTAGGACTGTCAGATACAGTCAACTCAGAATAGTATGGAACTCAGCTAGTTCCATCAGAACCTAGACTGTCAGATATCGTCGCTCTATATTAGTTATTTTAGTTACATAGTTATCAGTATCTCATATTATCAGTACTCAGGCTCAGTAATCATGTTATCACAAACTCAGTTACAATTATTATGTATTAATACATGCATTCTCACATTTATGTTATCCAGTCAGTTAGTATAGTTCATGAATTCGAACCCTTTGCTTTTAGCCTACCTCACATGTATACCAGTACATTCAATCATACTGACACATTTGTGCTATGGTGTTTTATATCATAGGTTCAGAAGCACGAGCTCTAGAGCATCAGTAATATTCCAGTCTCGATAGTCAGAGTTAGCAGTGAGTCCTCATCCTTCGAGTACATAACCATTACTTTATTATCTCATTAATTTATTAATTTCAGTAGTTAGAGTTAGTTGGGGATATGTCCCATCAACTCCTTATTCGGACAGTTTAGAGGCTTTCGGACTAGCATGTTTAGACAGTTATTTCAGTTATTTTGGTATTGATATACCATATCTTCAGATGTTATGTTTTATCAGTTCCTTGAACCTTATGGCCTTTCAACCTTTATTTTCATATTTATACAGTATATTATACAGTGTACATGTACATATATCAGTCATGAGTTAGCTTATGGCCTTTCAGGGTCATGAGCACCGTATGGCATTTCGGGTACCAGACTTTGGGCATTACACACCATCACAATGCATTCTCACCAGATAACTATCAATACTGAAGGTTTTAATGAACTCTTCAGTGGAAGGTCTATTAGCATTTGGATCATCTCCTTTGAAATATTCCTCATCCCCATGTTCATTATCTTCTGCTTCTGATTGAGATAATATTTGTAAATTAAGCTCATAGAGTGGTAGATATAGCCTAGCTGCTCCACTTGTTTCTTTACTTGGACTTGATTCAGTTTCTTTTCTTTTGAGATCTATATTATCTAAAAATAATAAGAAAACAAAAAAATATTATAATTGATTAAAACATCATTCAAAAAAGGATAACAGTAAATCTAACATGTACAACACAGTAAAATAACAGTTCCAACAAATCACATATATATTGCAACTGATGTGTTATCTATTGCAACATATAGCTAACCTATTGCAACAGATGAGTAATCTGTTGTAAATAATAAAACAAGTTTCTACACTATTGTGATTTCTTTCAGTAGACACTCATCTGTTGAAACAGCTTCCTAGTCTGTGCAATAAATCAACTATCCATATTACTTAGATTTCTTCTAACAGAAGCGTCATCTATCGCAACAGATGAATTATCTATTGGGAAAAATCAAAGTCTTGGACATGTCGTCCTGTTAGAATAGTGTATAGGATTTCAAATAACAAAGTGGTCATCTGTTGCAGCAAATGGTTCAGCTTTTGCACTATATAACTAACCTATTGCAACATAAGAGTAATCTATTGTAAACAATAAAAATAGTTTCTATACTATTGTAATTTCTTTCAATAGATCACTCATCAGTTAAAGCAGATGACTGTTCTGTGCAACAGATCAACTGTTAATATTATTTAGATTTATTCCAATAAAAGCGTCATTATAATACCCCATAATATTCTAATCTCAATTCAGCTCTTAGTTGCATGCTTAGGGGGTCCAAGGCTTGAAAATTTCACTAAGTGTTGAGGACTTAGTAAATTTTAAGACCCCTAAACCTTATAGATTTTTATTTTGGTCATCCTGCCCTTGAAATGTTGGTTTTCAAGTTGGTTCATGTTTAGGAAGGTTAAAAATATGTCTCTAGAGAGTTTGAGACTTTTAAACGAGGTTTGGGACATGTTTAGATAGATGAAACAGTGAAGCCTCGCGATAGCCCCGCGGGGTGAGGGTGGATCCACAGGTGAGGGGAGTTCACTACGTGATAATGGGTTGACCCAAGTAAGGGTCGCGCGGTGCTAGAGTTGCTTGACCCAAAAAAGGGTAGCGGCGCGATGGTTGCTTGACCCAAGCAAGGGTCATGGCGCGATGGTTACTTGACCCAAGCAAGGGTTGTGGCGCGCGTAGGGTATCCCACCTAGCTTCTTTATTTAAGTCCCTAAAGGGTATTTGAGTCATTTCTCTCAACTCAATTCATCCTTAACACAATTTGGGATTTCCAAAAGGGAATTATTTGCCCCTTTCACTCCAAATTGCTCTCAAGAAACCCTTCTCTTTTCCTAAGAACAAAACCCAAGCTCTTTCTCATGAAATTAAGAGTTCAAGATTCTAAGTTCAAGAAACCCTCAAGAAATCTATAAGGAACTATCATCCATGGGTCCCTTTCACTCATGGAGCCTAAAAACCTATTCTTTGATTAAAATATGAGTTTTTACTTCATTATGAAGTTGCATATGTTAAAGATGAATTTAATTCATGTTTTTCCTAGTAGTTTGACTCAATTTATGTCCTAGTATGATTCCATAGAAAGTTAGATTATCTTATGTTTAAAGTTTTGATTTCCGATGTCGTATTCAGTTGAATTTCATGTCATAATATCAAATTGTGAATTTAACCATGAAGTCATGTTGTTTTCTCATGTTTTAAGACATCCCCACGTTCAAGCCTATCCTTTTACTTAATTGGTGGGGTATTTATATTTTGGGTCTTTGAACCATGATCCCATGCTAAAGTTTTAAGCTTTAATATTATATTTTACGATCATTCAGTGCTAGCGGGTTATGAACACCCGATACCTATGTGTTTACTTATATTTCAGATCTTTCAAGTAATGATTTCAGTTAAATCATGAATGTTACCATTTACTCAGTTGTTAAGATCAGGATGAACAATGTTAGTTGTTATGTTTAGTAGAATTTGGTTCAGTGCAGTAACAGTGTCAGTTCAGTTGGGAGTAGGACTTAGCACTGAGCGAACCTAGGGGTGGGGGCTAACCTGCCTGTAGAGTGTATGGCCCTTAGTAGCAATCCCTGAGTTACAGAACTACATAGCTAGCATAGGTCTAAGATGTCTATATGCCAGTTGAGGGTAGAGGGTGACTTCTTAGTCCTTTGGAACACCAGTTTAGTGGATCCACAAAACTAGTGTTAGCACTCGTGGCACAGTATTGACACCCTTCCAACTGGGGTTACAGGTTGGACCCCGATTAGCTTAGATTGAGGCAAGTCGGTTACATGATACCTCCCATAGTTTTAGTCAGTATTCAGTATGCCTTAGCTCAGGTTTTTTTGACCAAAGCATATAGATTTTCAGTTATTCAGTTACACAAAATTTTGTTTTCAGATTATAGATTTTCTTAGAAACATGTTTATGCTTGGTCTTGTATTCTAAGACATTACATGTTTATGAATTCATGCTCAGTTATCTCACACATTTCAACCAGTCATCATCTTATATACCAGTAAATTCAAAGTATTGACCACATGCATTTCTTTGTGCTATGTTGTCTTATAATATAGGTTCAGACTCTTAGTTTTTTGACCGTTCTTAGATAGCTCAATGTTACTCTGTAGTAGTAGTGGTGAGTCCTCATCCATTGGGGACATGATATTTTTATCTCAATTATTTTAGTATTTCCTTATGTTCAGTCAGTCCGAGTTAGTTGGGGGTTTATCCCATCAACACTTTATGATGTTTGGAGGCTTTTAGACAACCAGTTAGGCAGTTAGTCATTTCTTTAAGCATTATCTGTTTCTTCAGATGAAAAATTTGGTTTTTGGTATTTTATTAGATATTTTAGACATGTTGTTGACACATATTTCAATATTCAAATTTACAGTACCTTATCAGTTTATTTTTTGTTCATGTGTTATATTACTATTTTATTCAGTTCTCGTAGTAGGTACCAACTCATGGGTTATATTATGGTCTCTTGTGGTTGTAAGCACCATTTTCGCGACTAAGGGGTAGCCTCGGGACGTGACAGTTATCTTTTGTAATAGATGAATTATCAGTTGGAAGAATTCAAAGTTTTGGAAATGCCGTCCTGTTAGAATAATTGATAGGATTTCAAACAACAGATTATTCATCTGTTGCATCAGATGATTTTTCTACTGCATCAGATGGTTTATTTATTGCATCAGATGGTTAATCTGTTGCATCATATGGTTCATCTGTTACATCAAATGGTTCAGCTGTTTTATCAGATGGTTCATTTGTTGCAGAAAAAAACAATAGCAAGATTTTGTTCAATAGAACAACAACAATATCACCATTTAATATTAAATACATTATTTTTACCAAGAACAACAACAAATCAGCCCAACAACACAACACAACACAACACAGACGCCAAGAGCATCAACAGTGACCAAAAACACCAAAATTATTGTTTTATTTGTACCAACACAAAGAACAAAAATCAAACTTCAAAAAATTCAACAAACACCTACAAATCGAATCAACAGTTTGACTATAAGAACTACAGTAACAACAAAAAATCATTTTCACTCCGAAAATAGAAGAGAAGAATAAGAAATACCAGAAATTAGATTTTTCCTCAGTCCCCATTTCAAATTTAAGAAGCAAATATTGAAATTGTTAACCAATAATATAAGAGCAGTTTGCTCAAGTTCCTCTTTTTCTTACTAACTAAAAAGCTGTAAAATTTTACCTGTGAAAGAAGAAAAGGGACGATGAAGAATTCGAAGCTGTTGTCGCCGGAGAGTAATGCTGTCACGTCGATTGAAGTTTGAAAGTTGAAAAAGAACTCACAGCACAACTATTTGTCTCTGGGAGGTTGAAATCATCGGGGATTGAAGGGAGAAATTTTCAGAACTTTTGGTTGGGAGAAGCTTGAGAGAAATAGTCGACATAGAGAGAGTGAGAGACGGTTGATTTGGAGAGGAGAGGGGTGTGGATTGATTTGTATTTATAAAAAGATTAGAAAGTTTTGAAAATATTAATCAAGTCCACAATTAACTTAATTAAGTTTCCTAATTATGTTTGACCCTTTAAGTTGGTCAATGTCACCAATCCTTCATTCGAGACTTAAATGACACCTTTCCTTCAATTTTCTCAAGAATCTTCAAGTATTTTCAAATGCTATTTCAATGTTTTAGCATGTTTAAGTTGCATAAACATAGAGGTTACTCCACCTAAAATCCATGAAATTATGATGGAACTTTAAATAAAGTGGTTAATCCTATGAAAATCAAAGAGACAAGGCTTTGAAGATTAAGTGAATGTCTTAACAAATAAACTAGATAACTTGGCTGTGCTTCGCACGCAATTGTTAAAAGAATTGTTGAAGAATCACTTTTTTTATTTTGATTAATTTATATTTGCTTTATTTTTTAAATTAATATTATCATTTTTAAAAAATAATAGTATGAGGAAAGTTTTCAAGAAAATATATTAACTTAGCAAATTTATCATTTTTTCTAATGAAGGATAGTAGAAGAAAACACTTGGTGTTATTTGTCTTTGTTATTTTCACCCACTTTATTGATTGACCGGTAACCCACACCCTCAGGTGCTAATATTCTCATTTCTCTAATATAGCTGATGTGATCTGGTGGGAGCTATAATGAGGTTGTCAAAATCTTGATTCCCTAGACTCATTTGGAACTTGGGGAAATTTGATAAGATGGGATCTTCTTCAGTTCTCCAAATCTAGTTATGGAGGTTTAGGTTTTGTTTTGATTTTATTTGATCTGGATTTAGACATCTATTCTTGTGTAAACAAGAGTTAAGAAGCATCGTTCTTGGCAAAATAGAGTTTAGGGTGTCTTTGGTATGCAGGAATTTGGAAAATGTTTTCTTTAGGAAAGCTCTTTGGAAATAAGAAAAATGACTTCTTTAACGAAAATAGAAAAAACAAGTGGCATTATCTCCTCATACCCTCACAACAACCCATCCCATCGTTTAGGTAAGAGAAGGGAATAATTGATAATTGATGTGTGTTTTAATAAACTTTTAGTGATAGTTCACATAGTAAATTCGCACATCTGATAGTGAAAAATCGAGAATACCTTAGGTGTGCTTTTGACCCTTCATTCTTCAATTAAAAATTCAGTTAAAAATCAAATGAGAGAATGAGTCGAGATTGTTTTTAGTTTTCTGGTTCCGTATGAGGTAAACATTACTAAGTGCCTAAGTATGTATAACAATTTATGGATCTCAAATTATTGCAATTGCCTTGTTCTTTTACAAAAACTTGTTGAATTTTATTTATATGATGCCTGTTAAATTAGGCTAGTTTGTGGGGAGGTTTGTTTGTTAATACTGTTTAGGAGTCGAATAAATTGTTGCTATTATTCCTAGTCTTTAGGCTATAGGATTAGTAGAGTAAACTTAAATCAAAATAATTACTAGTAGATATGTTCTGTTATTTGTAGCCTTTATCTATATAAGGATCATTTTGTCTTGAATTTTCTTATTAGCACAAGATCTATTGTCCATTGCTTCAAATTTTTGACTTGCTTATTGCCACACTTTCTTGAGTTTCTTTGTTGAAATGGACTTTGAAAGAATGAAATATGCCCCGTTGTGCCCCTGATTCTTCCACCATTTCTGATTAATGGTGGAAGAAGCATGGAACAAGGTGCATATTTCATTCTTATGAAGTCAATTTCAATAAAGATATTCAAAAATGTGTGTCAATATGGTTATAGACACCAAGTAGAAGCAAGTCAAAAATCAAAGCATGAGTCTTAATGACCAGTAAATCTTATGCTAACAACAAAATTCAAGAAAAAAAGGGGAAAACATAGTGAATTCTTGAGAGAGTTATCAAGAAGTTGATTCGTTACTTGAAAAAAGACGAGGCGGAAGGGTTAAAGAGAATGAGGAGACACACCACAAATGTTTTAATCCAGAAGAAGAAGAGGCCCTAAGTTACTTCGACTCTACGCTTTTGGGTCGCACCACTGTCGACACGATATGAGTGTGGAATTCGTACTCGATCTGGTAAACCAATTTTGGGTACTTTGACCAAAATCGATCAGAAAAGTCCGGACAGACGTAAGAAATTCAATAATCAAAACAAAAGGTAAGATGAAATTGCTGAAAACGGAATACCTTGTATATAGAAATTTCTATATTATTGCTTTCTTTTTATCTCTGTTTAGGATTTTTTTTCTTGAACAATATTTTCTCCTCAAGTTCTCTACATAATATCTTATAATTTATGTTTTATAACTTTATTTTTAGATCTTTAAGTTATATTTCGTCGAATCCTCTCACCCGTATCCATCCCTAGATCCATATCCGAATCTTTAAATTGAGATCGTGAAAAATTCGACTTCTAGATCCATACCCGTATCGGGCACCCGCACTTGAGTCCGAGCAACTTAGAAGAGGACCATCCTTTTTTGTGAAAAATACTTTGGAAGGACGAGAGAAGAAAAGCCATTCACAACTTAGGAGAAAAAGGTATGTGTAGTTTCTATCACAAAACAAACCTGGAAACAAATACTAGAATATTGGTTAAGGACAGTACTAACAAATGATGTATTTTGAGCAAACATTGTTTTGAATATACTTTAACTACTGAATCCTCATCTATTTTTGATTCAGCCCGTCCTAAAATCATTCTGGAGTTAATGAATGTGCCAAATTTTACTCAGAGACACGTCGCGGACCATTTGAATTTGCTTTGAATTTTGTAATTACTAATCACCACAGTACTATTCTCTGATGTTTTTTAATTACTTCATTGAACTGTTTCATGAGAAGAGAAAATTTTAAAAAGAAGAGCTTGTGTGCAATGCAGACAAACCATAATATCAATACTGGACTCATCTGTATTCAACCAAATACTTCTTCTGTAGTTAATAAATCTAAATTGTGTTGCAAACACCATCTGATTCACCTACCGTAAACAGCTATCGACTACTTCAACTTCAGAGAAGAGAAGTTTGGGATTCTTTCCTCCCTAGAAGAGAGGAATTAACTGCATTGTGAGAAGTTTTTGTCATGAAATTCAACTCTGGTGAGCCCAATTTGGAGAAGGTTGCCACATCCTTGCAGCTCGAAGCAGACATGAATGACGAGATACAACCTGTTTTAGCAACAACGAGCTTCATTAGCGCCCCCATCTTCTTTTAAGTTCCTAATATTTGGTTAACACATGTTAGTAGTTTCATTCAGAACATTATCTATTAACATTTGTACATCCATGTGTAGTTTGAAAATCAAACGAGAGAATTAATCGAAATTGTGTTTTTTCTAGTTTGAAGTGAACATTAACTGTGAAGTATACTATATATAGTATTGGCATTTCCGGAGCACTTACAGGCCTTTTTACATGTAGAAATAGAATGCAAATGAGTAAAGATGTTCGATAATATTTCATTAATCTATAGTTATAGGCCTCCGTATAACTCAAACAATTTATCTTCTGTTTTCTGAACTTCTAAGGATTGAACGAACTTATGTTTTGTGTTCTCTTTACTCATGATACTGGGATCTCCTTGAATGTATTTTCATTATGTTTCCATCGCCCCTTCTTTTGTTAGGTGAAAATGAAGAGTAATATTATGGCAGTAATGAAGGGTTTAGATAATGTCACTTGGGAAAATCTGGTAGTAGTAGTGCTCCATTAGGGGTTAGTGGTATGAATGAACCAGATTTGTCAGTCAATAGCATAGTTAAGCCCAACTATTAGCAGATGACATGACTGAGCTGTTTCTAAAATGATCCTTGAATCCGTGTTGAAAATGCTCTTACATGATGTAAACCTTATTAAAAGAGTAGTGATTTCTTCATGAGAAAAAAAGTAAGTGCCAAACTGATCGATAGTACAACGGCTCGCAGAAACTTCAAAGAAGGCTAAAGTAAAGAGAGAATCAGCTATGAGTATAGATATTTGTAGAAGAGGAAGGGTTGGTAATTAATTCAAAGCTATGTAACTAAAGTCACTAATCATGTGGAGCCGAGGAATTTCAAGGAGGCCAACAAAACATGGATAGTATTTGATCTACTACATGGAAAGGATACAGTTGGATCAAAATGGGTGTACAAGATTAAATATCAGGTAAATAGTGAGGTGTAAAGCAACAAAGCAAGGCTGGTTGCAAAGGGTTATAGCCAATAAGAAGGCTTTGATTATCCTGGCACTTCTCTATAACGCCTCGTAAAAATTCTCTGTGTGTTATCTCGTAGTAGCTTGCTTATAGAGTTGAAGACTTAAATTTTTTTTTTTCTAATTGTCAAAGAGACTTATTCTCATTTTGAATTCCCTATCTTTGAGGATTTTATTTTCGATCTTCCTCACCTTCGTTTCTTGATTTTTTTTTGTGATATACGATGGGGCAAGTCGATAGTACGTCTTGGGTGCATTTTAGGGGGAAAACACACTGCTTTGAAATGCCTTTGAAATGGTCCAGCATTTTGGGCGCAGTTTGGGCATATTTCAGGGGCAGATTCAGGGTTAACTTCAAACAATCATAACTTTCTTCATATAATTAACTGGTAGAGCTCCTATATATCAAATGAAATCTATTTGAGTCTTCTTTCCAATGCCATTGATTTAATCCAAATCCAATATCTCAGTCAAAAGTTAAGCCCGTTTTACTTCAACATATCAGCCTGTCAACTGGCAGAAATTTCTGCGACATTTTTGGTTTCTTTAGGGGTAAAATGGACATTTCCCATCCCCTATCATACACTAACATGAGATTTAAGCCTCAATTGACCAAAAGATGGTCATTTTATTTTGACTGCTCAAGAACCAAACCCCTTAGTCCCAAAATAAAAATCAAGATCCCTCAAAATTCAATCGTAAAATTTCGAAATTTATTTAAGATTCGAAATCCCCATTGCGAGGGCTACAAGAAACACCCATCAATTGTTCGTATAGCATCCCTAACGCGAGAGTTCATTTGAAAGCTTCTAATTTAAGGTACGCGGGGTTTTCCTAAAAATCTCATGGACATAGAAATCATGATTTTAAGAAAAGAGTTTTGGATTTATGAATATATTCATGTTTTAGAAACATTGATGATATTTTTTTGGTCTTTAGGCCTTCTCCAAATTGATTTGAATTGATATATGTATATATGTACGTGTTTTAATGTTAATGATTGAATTGAGAGTATGATTCATGTAAAAATCCCTCTCTTGTTACGATTTTCTTTACTTATCATATGCTATGGATTATCTTGAATGTATCATTGAAAAGCATGATATGAAATGCCTTAAGTATTGTTATAATTGGATTATGATTTTGATTTCAAAAGAGAGGGTAGTTATGTTGATAAATGTTGAAAATATTCATATAATGAAAGAGTGCATGATTTTGCCAAAATCACATGCCCACCATATGTTTGAAGGATTCTTGCATAGTTTTGACTTATGTTTCGGAAAATGAAATTTCTTAAACTATTTGCATGTTTGGGTGGTCTGAATTGAGTTTTCATGAAAGAATCATGCATGGTACAATGTGGCTCAGAATTAGGACTTGCAAGTTTTGGTGTGACGACACCAACTTAGTTAAAGCCACAGTAATTCAGAACAGAATAGAACACATATTTGAAATCAGATTTTCAGATGTTGAAACTAGAAATATGCATGATTCAGAACAGGATAAAATTGGGCATAGAGAGAGCTTAGGTGATTTCGTGAAGAACGCAAGAGTTCAGATAACTCATTGTTCAAAAACATGATTTGCCAATACGGGTATATTATTATACGCTAGCCTAGTGCCCTGTGGCGTATCAAACTTAGACACTCCAATCCTTGCGGCACACTTGGGTTGGGGACTTCCCCACCGAGTCAATGGTGGATTCCATATATACCGTGGAATATCAAACTTGTAGGGGAGTGCCACCTAACTTAGAAGTAGTACAAAGATCAGAAACGGTATTGTCAAGAATGGTTTATGATTTTCAGAAAAGTGCCCATGTGTTTTGAAACTATTTTATGCATGGAGTTTTGTGACCCACTCTCAACTATTTTATATTTATGCAAAGTTGTTATTTTGGATTTTTTTCGCATACCAGTACATCTGTATTGACCCCCTTCCCCTACCTCTCAGGTATTGAGGCTCAGTCTAGGGGTCCAGATAAGAAGTAGATTTCATCAGACAGAGTTGCAGTGTTATATTGGTGAGCCTTATATATTTTAGAAGTCCTATTTACTTTCCGACAATTATTATTAGTTATGATTTTGGTCTACTGGGGCCTTGTCCCAGTTTTTAGATTGTGTTAGTGATCATATAGTAGAGATTTTGCAAACAGTTTGCAAATGTTGTTAGATGGTTTTGGATTTCATTCTCCATTGCTAACTTTATATCATATTTATGACCATGATTTCATTTGTAATAATTTACGTATTTTCTTATTTGTGCATGAATGGTGTATATGATTTCAAGTTAGAAGGGTGTCCACGCCTTCATGGTTCAGGATGCTCATTACAGCTAGGGCCTCGGTTTGGGTCGTGACAAACTTGGTATCAGAGCACGGTTCATGGTCCCAGGGTGTCTGCAAAATCACGTCGGGTAGATGTAACGCCCTGAGAACCTATCCCGAGACATCACATAGTGCTCAAGGCCACGCGTGGCCTCAATCTAACCCTCCAAGCCTGTCATCACTTTCAGAACTCTCTACGACACGAATCATCATAAAGTAGGGAAGAATAATCATGACATGAACATACGGAGATACAAAGTAATACGGTTCTGTACAAATAAAATACTGAAATCTCTGTACATGCTGGCACACTAGTCTGACAAAGCCTTTACTACAAAGGACTAAGGATCCATTGGGACAGATCCCTAACTGACTCGTACTGGACTGAAAGTAAACAGCCATCTATTAACAATACAAAATCGAAGACACAGGTCCACGAACCATGAGGACTCCCCAACCGCAGAAATGAAGATGAAGGTACTCAAAAATCACTGTCGCTGCTTAGACTGAGCACCTGAACCTATATCATGAGGAAATATAGAGTACAAAAGAGTATGAGAGTCAGTACTTGGGAATTTACTGAGTATGTGGGGGTGGATGCAACATTTTAAATAATATCATAAATGTATAAGAAAATCATGCATGCTGACAATAACAACTCTCTTCGCTTGAATTATCTAAAACATCATTTTCGGAAGTCATCAATAATAACATATGCTTTATAAATATCATAAATCATTTAACTCAAATCAAACTCTTTTACTCATGACTTAGAGTGACTCGGTAACTCATGGTACTTAGATTATTATGGACGTGGGAGTTTCTTATAACCAACATAACTACACCATGTGAGCCGCATGGAGTCCAACATTTTACCCTCCTAAGGAGAGAATCCCACACTGGCAGGGGTGTTGTACTCTTGCTAGGGAGTACAACCTCAATCTCATTATCACAATCCCATACTCAGCCTTTGGCCCACAATTATCAATATCAATCCTACGGTGGCACATAGTTTTGGGGAAATACCATATTTTTTGCTCGGTGCTAAATACTCCTAGGAAATCCACCTTAATCCATATCAACTCATGGGTCTATCATAGAGACCAAAACATAAATATATCTCATCTGTAAATCATGGACAACTGTGGATTCCTAACTCGACTCAAAATCAAAACAATCTTTCTCAACATCAAGTACCTTTGCTTATCAAATCATTTCAAATATCAAAGCTTCAAGGAAATATCATAGGACTCATTCTTGACTTTCAATCTCAAATATCAATATATATTCAATAGTCAAATTTCTCATGGAAAGGCATAACTCTTGACACTTGTCTTAAATCGCTTAGAAATCATCAATACGTAATGACAATATACAACTCATGGAATAAATTCTCAATTTAAGAAACATGATGGTGAAATAATCATAAATATCAAACTTATTCAACTCAAATCTCATAAATCATAAATAAAGAAATTTGGGTGTAAACTCACTTGCAAAATCATGTAAGTCAGTAATAGAAAGTAAATTTTTAGGCACAAGAACGAAGGGAGTGTTCTTGTTCAAACCTCACATACCATAAATTAAATTTTGGAGATGTAGAAACTTGATATAAACTTCTTTATAGCATTATTGAGCTAGATTTATTTATGCCTTTAATTAGGAAAGCTTGATTCTTGGATCACTTTGAATCTCTATGGAAGATTCTTGAATTTCTTGAAAGAAGATTGACTTTTTGGGTTTTTGAAGAAACCCTAATTTCTAGATGTTTCTTGAAAGAGGAAAGGAGAAAATGAAGGGCTATTCTGTACTAGGATATATATATATATATATATATATATATAAAGTTTTATGGAGAGAAAATTACCAAAATACCCTTTTGAAAAAGCTAAAATTCGCTGATCGGGGCCTGTGACAGTCGATCTGATGGTCCGTCAAGTCTCCTGACGGTTCACCAGATCGTCCGTGACTCGATTGCCAAAACTGGAATGTTCTGCCTCGACGTTATGGTCGAAGTGATGGTCCTTTAGGAAACTGACAGACCACCAAGTCGTCCATCACTCGAGGGCCAGAAACGAGACATTCTATCTTGACCTGACGGACCCCTTGACGGTCCGTGAACTTTTTAATGGTCCATCAACTTGGCCGTCGCACGATGGCCTAAAAAAGGAGTTACTACCTTGGCTTGACGGGGCACTTTACGGTCCACCAGGAACCTGATGGTCTACCAGGTCGACTGTCAAACCTGGGCGATCCGACACCATTCAGTAAAACGGCCATAACTTCCCCGTCTGATGGATCTCAATGAAATTGGTATCAATGGAAATGTTATTCAATTCTCTACATGACAAAAAGTATAAATTAGAGAAATACAACATGGTTTAAATATCAATCACTTTGAAAGTCATACATATCCACTCAAAAGATGGATTTAGTCTTAAGAAACGATTGGGGAATTATAGTAGTCTTATTTATGGGTGTGTAGTGTGCCACACTTATAAGTAGGAGGCTACTAGACGTTTAGGAATGTTTCCCCTCTTTGTGATTTGGTTCGTGCTTTGGAGTCTAATCTATCCTCTAATCAATGATCTCTTGCATTTCAGAAAATAGTCATGCCTCTTCGCCGCTCTAACAATCAGAATACTTAGGATGATGAAGTCTGCCCCACCCATGGGATGCGGACCCATAAGAGAGAACACACCCCAGAACCTGTCCCTACTCTGAGAGTACCTCCAGTCCCGACCAGTCCTCCTCGAGCTCCAAGAACAAATGTTAATCATCCCCAGTCTTCTTAGAGGAATATATCGAATGCAGAATTCAGACAATCCATCCACATGCTTGCACAGCTGGTAGCCTCATAGAATCAGAGGTCGGAGGATACTGGGTCTATATCTGTTACTTCTGAGGCTACTAGGGTGGTCCAAATCATGAGAATGAACCCACCCAAATTTTCTGGCACTAACGTAGAAGAGGACCCACAGTAGTTCGTAGATGAAATGGAGAAGATTCTTAGAGTAATGTATGTGGATCAGGTAAAAGGGGTTGGGTTAGCAACATACCAGCTTAAGGATGTAGAGAACCAATAGTATAACAAGTGGGAGGATGCGAAGGGTGAGAGTGATGAACCTACAGTTTGGACCGAGTTCGTGGAAGCTTTTCTCAACCGGTTCTTTCCTTTAGAATTGAAGAAAGCCAAAGCAGAGAAATTTATGAATCTTAAGTAGGGAAAAATAAGTGTCCAGGAGTACACTTTGAAGTTCAACCAACTGGCCCGTTATGCACCGGAGATGATAGGTAATATGAGAGCTCGAATGAGGAAATTTGTATTTGACATTTTAGATAATCTAGTTCTTGAATGTCAGGGAGCAATGATGAATAGGGATATGGACTTTGCTAGGCTATCAGTCTACATGTAGAAAGTTGAGGAAATGAAAAAGAAAATCACTGATTCTAGGGAGAAGGACATACAGGAAAAGAGAGCCAAAATAACAGACCAGGATCATCGTCAGTAGCAAAACGGTAATTGGGGTAACAAATGGAAAAAAAAAGTTTTGGGGCAAGGCGCAGTCTGTAGCTAGCGCACTAACACCTAGACCCCCAGTTGATAGATGATCCCAGAGTTTTCAGACTAATCATGGATCCAGGGCGTAGGCTACCCAGTCACAGGGAAGTGTGGCACAACAGCATCTTACTTTTTCCATGGTGTGAGACTTATGGTAAGCATCATCTAGAAAGGTGTTAGCTGGGCTCACTGGTGTGTTATTCATGTTCAGAGGGATTTCCCTTTGGCTAGAAGGAGTGTTGGGGGTGCCAAGTCTTAGGCAAAATCTTTTGAACCACCATCGCCTTAAAAGGGCACCACTTCATCTACCGGGAGCGGTCACAACCGATTATACGCCTTGACCAACAGCCAGGAGGTAGAGGCCTCACCAGATATAGTGATTGGTACGTTTTAAATATTTTCTCGTGATGTATATGTATTTCTTGATCCTGGGTTTACCTTATCCTATGTGACCTCATATGTGGCTGTTGGTTTTGGGTTTGAGCCCGATGTGATTGCTGAGCCTTTTTTTGTTTCCACCCCGGTGAGAGATTTTATTATTGCTAGGAGGGTGTAAAAAAATTGTGTTGTATCTATTTGTAGCCTAGATACCATAGCTGACCTCATAGAGCTTGATGTGGTTGATTTTGATACCATCTTAGGGATGGACTGGCTCCACTCATGCTATGCCAAGCTAGACTGTAGAACCCAAAGGATTACTTTTACCTTTCCGAATGAACTAGTGATAGAATGGGAGGTTCATTCTTTAGCACCTAAAGGGAACTTTATATCCTATCTTAGAGATCGTAAGCTTATTTTCAGAGGTTTTCTATATCGTCTGATACGAGTAAAAGATTCTAATGTTGAGAGTCCATCTCTTCAATTAGTCCCTGTGGTAAATGAGTTTCCAAAAGTCTTTCCAGATGATCTTCCAGGAATACCACCTGATAGGGAGATAGATTTTGGCATTGATTTATTGCCAGATACCCGACCTATTTCTATTTCACCATATAGAATGGCTCCTGCAAAACTGAAAGAGTTGAAAAAAAAGCTGACAGATCTCCTAGATAAAGGCTTTATCCGTCCTAGTGTTTCTTCCTGGGGTGCGTCTGTACTTTTTATGCGAAATAAAGATGGTTCCCTTCGTATGTTCATAGATTATCGCCAGTTGAATAAGGTCACGATTAAAAATAAATATCCCCTTCCTAGGATTGATGGTCTTTTTGACTAGGTTCAGGGTGCTAGGTGTTTTCAAAGATAGACCTTCGTTCAGGATACCACCAGTTGAAGGTTAGAGAGTCAGATATTCCCAAAACAGCTTTTCGAACTAGATACGACCATTATGAATTCTTAGTCACGTCCTTCGAGTTGACTGATGCCCCTGCAGCTTTCATGGATCTAATGATAGGGTCTTCTGTTAGTTTCTGGATCTATTTGTCATAGTATTCATTGATGACATCTTGGTATATTCTAAGAGTGAGGAGGACCATGCCAATCACCTCCGAATCATCCTTCAGACTCTTAAAAATCATAAGTTGTATGCAAAATTTTCCAAGTGTGAATTCTAGCTGAATGGTATTACTTTCTTAGGGCATATTGTGTTTAGTGAGGGAATTAAGGTTGATCCCCAAAAGATTGAGGCAATGAGAAAATGGCCCAGACCCACGACTCTAACTGACATTCGAATCTTCTTGGGTTTGGCTGGGTATTATAAAAAATTCATATAAAGTTTTTCTTCTATAGCTGCTCCACTTACTAAGTTGACTAAGAAAAAGGTGAAATTTGTGTGGTCTGACTCATGTGAAAATAGTTTTGAGAAGTTGAAGGACAAGTTGACTACTGCGCCTGTGCTGACTCTTTCAGAAGGTATAAAAGGTTTTGTTGTATACTGTTAGGCATCCCGAGTGGGACTCAGATATGTTCTGATGCAGCATAGTAAGGTGGTGGCTTATGCATCTAGGCAGTTGAAAGTGCATGGGCGCAATTAACCTACCCCTGACTTGGAGTTAGCCGCTGTGGTATTTGCACTTAGAATCTGGCAGCATTATCTTTATGGGGTGCATATTGATATTTTCACTGACCATAAAAGTTTGCAGTATGTTTTCTCTCAGAAAGAATTAAATCTCAGGAAAAGGCACCGGAAGGAATTGCTAAAGGATTATGACATGAGCCTACACTATCATCTCGGCAAGGAGAATGTTGTAACCGACACCCTTAGCAGGTTGTCTATGGGTAGTCTTTCTCATGTTGAGGAAGGGAAAAGAGAAATGGTAAAGGATATTCACAAACTTGGAAACCTTGGGTGCGACTCTTAGATTCCGAAGATGGGGGAGTGGTTGTTCATGAGATAGCTAAATCTTCCCTTTGTGCAGAAGTTAAAGAAAAGCAGGCCAAAGATCCCATCTTGATGCAAATTGAGAATGATGTAGGTCAGCAGAAGGTGATGTCATTTGATATTGGTGGTGATGGTATTCTGAGATATTAGGGGAGATTATGTGTGCCATATGTAGATGGTCTATGACAAAAAATCCTTGATGAAGCTCATACTTTGAGGTATGTTGTTCATCCAGGCTCTATGAAGATGTATATGATTTAAAAGCTATATAATGGTGTCATAATATGAAGCGTGATGTGGATAACTTTGTTTCCAAGTGTTTGAATTATCGACAAGTTAAAGTAGAGCATTTGAGGCTTGGTGGTACTTCCCAAGGGATAGCTTTACCTTTGTGGAGGTGGGAGATGATCAATATGGACTTCATTACAGGACTTTCGAGGTCCCAAAACCAATATGATTCTATTTGGGTGATTGTTGATCAACAGACTAAGTCAGCCCATTTTCTGCCTGTCAGGACTAATTATTCGAGAGATGATTATGCCAAGCTTTACATTAAGGAGATAGTTCGCTTACATGCGACTCCAGTATCCATCTTATCTGACCAAGGTATGTAATTTTCTTTGTAGTTTTGGAGGTCCTTTCAGAAGGATTTAGGTACCCAAGTAAACCTAAGTACTGCGTTTCACCCTCAGACGGATGGTAAGTTGAGTCTACGCTATATAGGACCATACCAGATTTTGAGAAGGATAGGTGCAATTGCGTATGAGTTAAAGTTTCCTGCAGATCTGGGTTCTATTCATCTGGTATTTCACATATCCATGTTGAAGAAGTGTATTGGAGACCATTCTCTAGTGTTACCCATAGAAGAGATCAAAGTGTCAGACTCCTTATCCTATGAAGAAGAGCCTATAGCAATCTTAGATCGTTAAGTTAGAAAATTAAAGAGTAAAGAGATAGCCTCAGTTAAAGTGTTGTGGAGAAACCAGAAAATTAAAGAAGCTACATGGAAAGCCGAGGATGACATGCGAGCTAGATGCCCAAGATTGTTTGATCCAGCGAATGACGAAATGAAAGGTACAATCCTTGTCTTATTCTTTCGTATGCCTTAGTATGTTTGAAATCGTGCTTATCTGTGTTCTGCATCATCATTCGGGGACGAATGATCCCAAGGGGGGATGATGTAACGCCCGGTAAAAATCCTCCATGTGTTATCTCGTAGTAGCTTGCTTATAGAGTTGAAGACTTAAATTTTTTTTCTAAGTGTCAAAGAGACTTATTCTCATTTTGAATTCCCTATCTTTGAGGATTTTATTTTCGACCTTCCCGACCTTCGTTTCTTGATTTTTCTTGTTGATATATGATGGGGCAAGTCAATAGTACGTATTGGGTGCATTTTAGGGGAAAAACATACTGGTTCGAAATGCCTTTGAAATGGTCCAGCATTTTGGGCGCATTTCAGGGGCCGATTCAAGGTTAACTTCACACAATCATAACTTTCTGTATATAATGAACTATGAGAGCTTCTATATGTTAAATGAAATCTATTTGAGTCTTCTTTCCAATGCCACCGATTTCATCCAAATCCAATATCTCAGTCAAAAGTTATGCCCGTTTTACTTCAACATATCAGCCTGTAAACTGGCAGAAATTTTTGCGATATTTTTGATTTCTTTAGGGGTAAAATGGAAATTTCCCATCCCCTATAATACACTAACACGAGATTTAAGCCTCAATTGACCAAAATATGGTCATTTTCTTTTGATTGCTCAAGAACCAAACCCCTTAGTCCCAAAATAAAAGTCAAGATCCTTCAAAATTCAACCGTAAAATTTCAAAATTTATTTAAGATTCAAAATCTCCATTGCGAGGCCTACAAGAAACACTCATCAATTGTTCGTATATCATCCCTAACGCGAGAGTTCATTTGAAAGCTTCTAATTTAAGGTACGCGGGGTTTTCCTAAAAATCTCATGGACATAGAAATCATGATTTTAAGAAAAGGGTTTTGGATTTATGAATATATTTAAGAAATTTTTTTTTTCTAATTGTCAAAGAGACTTATTCTCATTTTGAATTCCCTATCTTTGAGGATTTTATTTTCGATCTTCCTCACCTTCGTTTCTTGATTTTTTTTTGTGATATACGATGGGGCAAGTCGATAGTACGTCTTGGGTGTATTTTAGGAGGAAAACACACTGCTTTGAAATGCCTTTGAAATGGTCCAGCATTTTGGGCGCAGTTTGGGCATATTTCAGGGGCAGATTCAGGGTTAACTTCAAACAATCATAACTTCCTTCATATAATTAACTGGTAGAGCTCCTATATATCAAATGAAATCTATTTGAGTATTCTTTCCAATGCCATTGATTTAATCCAAATCCAATATCTCAGTCAAAAGTTAAGCCCGTTTTACTTCAACATATCAGCCTGTCAACTGGCAGAAATTTCTGCGACATTTTTGGTTTCTTTAGGGGTAAAATGGACATTTCCCATCCCCTATCATACACTAACATGAGATTTAAGCCTCAATTGACCAAAAGATGGTCATTTTATTTTGACTGCTCAAGAACCAAACCCCTTAGTCCCAAAATAAAAATCAAGATCCCTCAAAATTCAATCGTAAAATTTCGAAATTTATTTAAGATTCGAAATCCCCATTGCGAGGGCTACAAGAAACACCCATCAATTGTTCGTATAGCATCCCTAACGCGAGAGTTCATTTGAAAGCTTCTAATTTAAGGTACGCGGGGTTTTCCTAAAAATCTCATGGACATAGAAATCATGATTTTAAGAAAAGAGTTTTGGATTTATGAATATATTCATGTTTTAGAAACATTGATGATATTTTTTTGGTCTTTAGGCCTTCTCCAAATTGATTTGAATTGATATATGTATATATGTACGTGTTTTAATGTTAATGATTGAATTGAGAGTATGATTCATGTAAAAATCCCTCTCTTGTTACGATTTTCTTTACTTATCATATGCTATGGATTATCTTGAATGTATCATTGAAAAGCATGATATGAAATGCCTTAAGTATTGTTATAATTGGATTATGATTTTGATTTCAAAAGAGAGGGTAGTTATGTTGATAAATGTTGAAAATATTCATATAATGAAAGAGTGCATGATTTTGCCAAAATCACATGACCACCATATGTTTGAAGGATTCTTGCATAGTTTTGACTTATGTTTCGGAAAATGAAATTTCTTAAACTATTTGCATGTTTGGGTGGTCTGAATTGAGTTTTCATGAAAGAATCATGCATGGTACAATGTGGCTCAGAATTAGGACTTGCAAGTTTTGGTGTGACGACACCAACTTAGTTAAAGCCACAGTAATTCAGAACAGAATAGAACACATATTTGAAATCAGATTTTCAGATGTTGAAACTAGAAATATGCATGATTCAGAACAGGATAAAATTGGGCATAGAGAGAGCTTAGGTGATTTCGTGAAGAACGCAAGAGTTCAGATAACTCATTGTTCAAAAACATGATTTGCCAATACGGGTATATTATTATACGCTAGCCTAGTGCCCTGTGGCGTATCAAACTTAGACACTCCAATCCTTGCGGCACACTTGGGTTGGGGACTTCCCCACCGAGTCAATGGTGGATTCCATATATACCGTGGAATATCAAACTTGTAGGGGAGTGCCACCTAACTTAGAAGTAGTACAAAGATCAGAAACGGTATTGTCAAGAATGGTTTATGATTTTCAGAAAAGTGCCCATGTGTTTTGAAACTATTTTATGCATGGAGTTTTGTGACCCACTCTCAACTATTTTATATTTATGCAAAGTTGTTATTTTGGATTTTTTTCGCATACCAGTACATCTGTATTGACCCCCTTCCCCTACCTCTCAGGTATTGAGGCTCAGTCTAGGGGTCCAGATAAGAAGTAGATTTCATCAGACAGAGTTGCAGTGTTATATTGGTGAGCCTTATATATTTTAGAAGTCCTATTTACTTTCCGACAATTATTATTAGTTATGATTTTGGTCTACTGGGGCCTTGTCCCAGTTTTTAGATTGTGTTAGTGATCATATAGTAGAGATTTTGCAAACAGTTTGCAAATGTTGTTAGATGGTTTTGGATTTCATTCTCCATTGCTAACTTTATATCATATTTATGACCATGATTTCATTTGTAATAATTTACGTATTTTATTATTTGTGCATGAATGGTGTATATGATTTCAAGTTAGAAGGGTGTCCACGCCTTCATGGTTCAGGATGCTCATTACAGCTTAGGTGATTCCCTGAAGAAGGCAAGAGTTCAGATAACTCATTGTCCAAAAACGTGATTTGCCAATACGGGTATATTATTATACGCTAGCCTAGTGCTCTGTGGCGTATCAGACTTAGACACTCCAATCCTTGCGGCACACTTGGGTTGGGGGCTTCCCCGCCGAGTCAATGGTGGATTCCATATAGCTCGTGGAATATCATACTTGTAGGGATGTTCCACCTAACTCAGAAGTAATACAGAGATCAGAAATGGTATTGTCAGAATGGTGTATGATTTTCAGAAAAGTGCCCATGTGTTTTGAAACTATTTTATGCATGGAGTTTTGTAACCCTCTCTCAACTATTTTATATTTATGCAAACTTGTTATTTTGGATTTCTTCGCATACCAGCACATCTGTATTGACCCCCTCTCCCTACCTCTCAGGTTTTGAGGCTCAGTCTAGCGGTCCAGATAAGCAGTAGATTTCATCAGATAGAGTTGCAGTGTTCTGTTGGTGAGCCTTCTATATTTTTGAAGGCTTGTTTACTTTCTGACAATTAGTATTAGTTATGGTTTTGTTCTACTGGGGGCCTTGTCCCAGTTTTGAGATTATGTTAGTGATCATGTAGTAGAGATTTCGCAAACGTTTTACAGATGTTGTTAGATGGTTTTGGATTTCATTCTCCATTGCTAACTTTATATCAGATTTATGACCATGATTTCGTTTGTAATAATTTACACATTTTCTTATTTGTGTATATGGTGTATATGATTTCAAGTTAGAAGGGTGTCCGCGCCTTCATAGTTCGGGATGCTCATCACGGCTAGGGCCTCGGTTTGGGTCGTGGCATTCTCTCATATTGCTAAGATGATAAATGTTGGAATTTATTTCAAATGGATATTTATAATGCCTTCTTTCAAGCAGATCTTGCTGAGGAGGTGTATATAAACATGCCTAAAGGTTTTAAGCAAACTTGAGAGACTAAAGTTTGAAAATTGCTCAAATTATTATATGTTTTAATGCAAGCTTCCACGCAAGGGAACATCAAGATCACTTCTGCCATGTTGGCTGCTAGTTTTCCTCAGAGTACATATAATTACTCACTCTCTAATCTAAAGAAAGGTGAAGACATAGTGATTGTGTTGGTGTATGTTGATTGTCTCCTCATCACTGGAAGCAATTCTCAACTGATTCGGCAATTCAAACTAAAGGATTTAAGTCAGCTCAAGTATTTATTGGACATTGAAGTTTTGAGGTCAAGTGAAAGTGTTATCTTGAACCAAAGGAAGTACATTTACAGTTGATCAATGATACAAGCCTCAGTGGTGCTAAACCAGTTTCTACTCCTTTGGAATCAACTTAAGGTTGACTTTAGTAGAGTATGACAGTTGTAGGTTTAGCTGGTGATACTATTTTACATGATGTTACTTTCTATCAGAAATTGATTGGCAAGCTATTATATACTACTAGCACTAGACCAGATATTAGTTATGTAGTGCAAACTCTCAGTTAATTCATGCAAGCTCCTAAGAAATCTCATTAGGAAGCAGCTACTGAGTATTCAAATATTTGAAGGACGCATTTGGTCAAGGTATTTCGTTACAAGATAAACCTGCATCCATGTTGACTCATTGGTGTAACTCTGGGTTGTCTATCCTGACACCAGAAGATCAATTACAAGCTATGAGCATAAGAGATTTACTCATAAGAGGATGTGTATTTTAGATAATATTCGTCTATCATAGCAGAGAAGTGCAATACCTCTTCTTCATATCCCCTTCTTATTTTGCTTCTCTATTTTTCTAGTTTCACATGAGAGTATTTGAAATGCACAACAACAAATGTTGAAATCGGAATTTATGAGAATCAAACTTGGATGTTTCAGATTGTAATAAGAGCGAAAATTGTAAAAGACAAGAAGATTGAGGACAACTAGCGATCTAGACTAAGTGGAGTGCATCAAGGATGAAGAGGAAAATGTATTGGCGGTGGAAGAACTTATTTGACGAAGACTGCATTGGAAGCAACGTGAATTTTAGGATGAAGAAAGACATAGTTTAAAGCTATGGTAGCTTGGTGGGATTTTACTACTGCTTCAATATATTGATCACGCCTGTTGAAAATTGCTTTTAGCTACAACATTAGTTTTTAGCAGTTATTTAATTTAGGATGAATTTGAATCTTGAATTTAAGTTAGGTTGTTTGATTTGTTGAGACATTTTAGTTAGTTTAAATTTTGAATATTGCTGATTTTTCTATTGTAAGGTGGCTATGTAAAGCCCCTCAATACTAAATAAAATCATTGAAATCTATTGAAAGCTTGAAATCTATGTCAATCCAAAGAGAGTCATTTTAAACCCTTTTTCGCTATCCCATCTTTTTTAAAAAAACCAACAGTGGTATCAGAGCCTCATTACTCATACGGAATTTGTGAGTTCTTCCAAAGCGCTACCATACCATTTTTAACCTGTAAGGGCTACCTTTTTAACCCGTTAGGGCTACCTATTTTAACCTATGTCAGGGCTACCATTTTTAACCCATTATTATTTTCAAATCTTAGAGCTATTTTCAACTAAAAGATGTCAAACAACAGTCTCTTTTTGAATGTCCCAAACATTTTCACCGACAAAAACTATCAAATTTGGTCTATGAAGAAATTATATCTTGAAAGCTATCCTTTATGTGATGTTGTGATGAAAAAAAATCCTTACAATATTTAAAATTACTTCCAAACAAGACAAGATTGTTGATGGTTTTTCATCAAAGAATCAAAAGAAGAAAAAGAAAAAGAAAAACAAAAGAAAGATCAACATAAAAACGGTGTGCAAGTTCAAAAACAATCCTCAAGCACAAGCAGTGGAAGCAGAAATTGAAGAGGAGCATCGTTTTTAAATCGCAGTAACTAAAGCAAAGGAGGAGTGTTTAAAATTGCTTTTAGTTACTGCATTAATTTTTAGCAAAATAAGTTATTTAATTTAGGATGAATTTGAATTTTAAATTTAAGTTAGGTTGTTTGATTTGTTGAGATATTTAAGCTAGTTTGAATTTTAAATATTGTTGATTTTTCTATTGTAAGGTAGCTATGTAAATCCCCTCAATGCTCAATAAAATCATTGAAAGCTATTGAAATCTCATTAAAAGTTTGAAAGCCATTTAAATTCAAAGAGAGTCATTTTAACCATTTTTCGCTAACCTTTTTTTTTTTTTTTTTTTTTTAAAAACCAACAACGCCCCAGATTTTGTTAATGGAACTCTGAGTATTTTTGTACCTTGTGCACTAGATAGGGTAAAAAATAGTAGGGCCTAATTTGTGGTATTTTTCAGGTAATACTTCCCATTTTTTTAGGATATAGCTGCTGCTTGATCTGATTTGTCATTGATTTCTAAAGACCTCGAAACTAGCTGTCGAAACACCATTTACAATATTAGGTTTGTGAAAACATTTGCATTAATAGGCTTGTGACATGAATGTTTCATGAGTGTTGGTCATTTGAACATTTGAAGGTGTAGTCCCAAAAGTCTGGATAATTGTACATACAAAACACCTCAGTTTTCAAGGATGTAGTTCCGGAACAAAGCAACTGAACCAACAATTAAATCTTTGACATAAGGTAAACCATCAATGAACGCTGAGAACAAATATGAAGTTGCCACGAAATACTTTGGTAAAAGATTTTACAACAAATCTGTTACATGAACAATCAAATAACTTAAACACTTTACACAGATACTGAGGTCTGAATGCCAAAGTTAATATTGCCAAAAATGACAACTTGTCAAGAAGTATACCTGAGAACAAGTAAAAATCACTCCATTTAAAACCGCAGCTAGCAAGAGGCTATAGAAGTATCTCTGGATGCCCAAACTTTAATATTGTAAAACATGTGTCTGACACAAGACATTTGAGAGCAGCCTATGAGGATTCAATATCTGATTCTTCTAATCCTTCTCTGTAGATTTCAAATACATAAGGAGACCACCGGCATATTAAGTTGAGCTTGTCATCTTGATACCAATTATTGTGATGCGCTTGTCAAATTTTGCAATGTCAAATCACATTCAGTGTTTTTCCAAATAAGTTGTAGGAAAGCAATCACTATATAATACTCTATAGCCTAAATATTAGATTTCTTTCTTGATCATTAGCCATTAATTATAGCGTCTCCCCAAAGCTTCAAATCGTACTTCCCTTTACACAATAAACTGACATTGACAAACTTCAGGTAATTTGGATTTTTAATAAAATATGAACTGATTTGTCCAACTATACTTTAACTATACAAGATATATAAGAGCTTAGCCACCCACTCCACCCAAAAGAAAAGAAATATTGTATTAGCACCTTACTGGTTTATGTTCACTAACGTTCACCTTCTATTAGAGGAAAGCAGGCAAAGATCCTCTCTGGAATCCTCTCAAAGTGTCTTTTAGACTCTATAGGACACTTTAATACCTTGGTATCTGATGCAAAGTTTGTAACGCCCCCGAGAGTACACCCTAGACACCACATGGTGCTTACAGTCACAAGTGACCATAAGCTAACCCATGAGCTGGTACCTGCTGTGAGAACTAAACAATACTGATAATAAAGGAACATGTGTGAGAATAACTAAATCTGCCATAAGGTTTAAATACTGAAAACAATATAGCTGAATTCCACAAATCTAAAACATAATAAGCAAAAATACTGAAAACTAACTGATAAAACTGACAACTAACTGACAGTTTGAAAGTGTTTTAAAGTCTATAAACTAACTAAATAAGAGTTGATGGGATAGGCTCCAACTAACTCAAACTATCTCAACTGAATAAAATATTGAACAACTAAATAAATCTGAGATAAACAACCATGTCCTCGATAGATAAGGACTCACCATGACTACTGCTGCTGATGTACTGGAATGTCTAGGTATGATCGGGAACCTCAATGTTCAAACCTATGATATGAGATATCATAGAATAAGAAATGAGTATGCAGTCAGTACTTTGAATGTAATGGTATGCTAAATGAGGTTAGGCTAATATGCATGGGCTTATGTGCATGAATAATAACTGATTGAATAAATAGCATGAGATAACTGATGCATAGTATGTGTGAAATCTATAAAATCTGAGAATGCATGACCAAGCATATAACATGATCCTAAAATGGACTGTAAATTGAAATACTAAAATACTAAGACTGAATAACTGATAACTGTATACTATGGTTAAGCAAACTTAAAACCAAACTGTAAAATAAAATATTGAATTGAGATTGTAGGAGCTATCATCTAACTGACATGCCCCAATATGAGCAAATTGGGGTCCAACTTCTAACCCCAATTGGAAAGGTGTCAGTACCATGCCATAGGTACTACTACATTGCTGCGTGGATCCACTAAAATGAAGTCCTGAAGGACTAAAGAGTCACCCTCTACTGTCACGTGCTCGATGAGATATATATCAACCCTCAATTGTCAGGTTAACTGCTCAACCTATACTGGCTACATAGTTTTGGAACATAGGGACTGCTAAAAGTCATACTCTCAACTGGCAGGTGGGCCCCGATCCCTAGTTTGCTCGATGCTAAATTCTAATCCCAACTGAACTGACTCAGATTACTGAACTGAACTAAGTTCGACTGTTATGATAACTGACTAAACAGGTAATACTAAAATGTATTCAAAACCATTCTAAAACTATTGAGATTGAGTAAACAACTAAGATTTTGAATATTCATAACCCCCATGACTTGATAACATTGACAGTAAAAACATATTAAAGCTTTAAAAGCATAATAAGTAGTCATTGTTCAAAATTCATCTCTTAGGCATTTCATCAAACACTTGAAATTCTTGAACTTAAGCATAGTAATGATTAAAACATATAGGAATAACAATATCATAACATTAAAACCATACATTGGGGATTTAACATGGAATTTCATACTTCAAAATATGTAAGGGCTTCTTTCCAACTAACAACATTTGTAATCATTATGCATAATAAAAATTCCCAAAATCTTTACAAAAATAACTCATCGCAAACATGTAAATTCATGATTCAAAATATAAAAATAGGTTCTTGGACTCCATGGGTGAAAAGGTCCCATGGATGAACATTTAACATACCTTAAAACTTTAATCTTGCAAGAGAATTTACTTTCTTGATCATTCTTGGGTGGTGAAGCTTGAATTATTGAAGGAATAATGATTGAACTTGATGAATTTGGGGAAAGGTTATGGTTTAGTTTAGAGAGAAATTGAGGAATTTGGGCATAAAAAGCCTTATGTGTTTTTATGGATTGGGGCGATGGAAAAAGACAAGACTGCCCTTTTGGGATTTAAATTTATAACTGGAACACCTCATATCACCGCGATGCTATGAACCCCTCATTTCTATACCCAGCATGACACAATGCAATCATGTTGAACTGCTGGAATCAAAATCCAAACGTGCCTTAATCCTCATCCAAAAAATCTGAAACTTCTTCGAGACATGCTACTTACAGCCATGAACATGAATTAACTTAGAAATCATCATCTCAAGTTTGAGAAGGTCACTTTAAAAATTATAGAAGTTAAGAGGCCAAAAATTAAACTAAGTCCCCAAGACATGGCTAAATGTTCAGGTTCTAAGCTCTTATGCATGCACTATGGGATGAACTGAGCTAAAACTAATATTGGGTATTACACTGTTGGTGTTGGTATTGGTATTGGTGGTGTTGGTATTGGTGGTTGATATAAGTCAAATGGGCGTCAACACTTTTGATCACACAACTTAAGGACAACATGAGGAGGTTCAAGCCTTGATCACCCCAAGGATCCAAGAATGTGCTTGGAGGACCTTCTTCAAAATAGCCACTTATGGGTTCTTTCCAAAATAGTCACTTTTAGGCACATAAATAAAGAGAGCCCTTGTGGGTTCTTTCCAAAATAGCCAATTTTGGGCTATTTTTGCAATAGGCTAGTAATGCAAAGACAACTACTATAAATAGGTATATTGGACATTTCATTAGTTAGTTTTTGTTGATTAATTTACATGATGTATTTATAAGAACTCCATGGGAGTGTTTGAGTGCTTGGAAATTGAACTTGAAACTCATCCCTGAACTGAAATATCAAGCAAAGTTGAAGCTGAACTTGAAACTGATCCCTGAACTGAAATGACCATAGTATCACCAACTACTACTATCGAATGACATAGCTCAAAGACCAATCTCATTAGGCAGAATGAATTTTTTTGGTGCATAGATTAGAGTGACAGTTTCATCATTAACAGTTATATCTTCAAAGTTTATCCCTGTAGATTGATATAAAGTTGCCTATGGAGTCTTTCAACGGGTAACAGAATGCCTTGTCTAAGCTCTAATCTCACCCTTTTTGGGACACTATCAGGATTATAGAGAGGATCTTATCCTGCTTCTTCTAGCAAAAGGTGAACGTTAGTGCACATAAAACAATAAGGTATTAATACAAAAAATCTTTTTTTAGTTGGGGTGGGTGAATAAGTTCTCATATATCTTGTATGGTTAAAGTATAGTTGGATGGCTCAATTCATATATTTATTGAAAATCCAAAATTCTTGAAGTTTGTCAATGCCAGTTCATTGTGTAAAGGGAGGTAAATTTTTGAAGCGTTGCATAGAGACTATGATTAATGGACAATGAGCACGAAAGAAATCCAACATTTATTTTATAGAGTATCATACAGTGATTGCTTCCCTACAACTTATTTGGTAAAATCCTGAATCTGATTTGACAAGCACATGACAATATCTGGAAGCAAACGGAATTTCTGTGTACAAATAAATCGGACTGTCATGAATTTGATACATACTTATCAAGTTTTATTAGAGCTCATGATGTAAGTGAATCTTTTGAGTATTAGATATTAACATAAAATAACCACAAGGAAAATTGGAGAATGCTGATTAAAATTTCTATTTCATGGTTAAATTTGTTGTGTAAGGGATCTGTACACTCTTCCCCTATTTTCCCCTCCTCTTTTTTAGGGGTGGGAGTGGGGTCAAATTTATCCAATTTTAATCAATATATTTAGTGATTCATAACTGGAATCAATAATAGCATATGGGGAACTGTCTCTTTCTTTTCTTTTGAATCATAAGAGTACACACTGCAGGATTAGGTTTTAGGAAGGAGCATCCACTCTGACTAAAGAGTTTTGGGCTTACTATCAAACAAAATAAAAGAAAGAAATTGACCAGAAATTGAAAAAGAAAGATATTAGTTTTCCACTTTCCTATAACCTATACGCTTAAGAAAGGATTTGATTCAGAATGCGCGTCATGTTTGCCGAGACAAGCTAAGTGCTATATATATAAGTGGAATTATTTTAGCACTCGTATCTTCCATCTGGATGTATTTGAGTAAGAATGATCCTGCTGGACCTAAGCTTGAGATATTATACATTTCCTCTTCAAGACAAGCTGAAGAGCCATCCTATTTAGAAACCTGTATTTCTCTGTTTCCATGTTTGGGAATATAGTCATCTATTGCTCCCCTTGTCCGCCATCTTGTTCCACATGCTTTGTAGAGCACTGGCTTTCCAGGTGGCCCAGTACTCCAAAGGGCGGTTTCTGTTCAAGTTCAAAATTAATTAGTATTTAAACTGGGACAAAAATGAGTATATTCCTACAGATCAGAAACTAAAGCACAATGATCGTTGACAATTAATATTTCTATACAGAGGTATAGAATGTACTGCATGAGAGTGAAAGCATCACGAAACTAGAGTATGTATGACATTCAAACAAGAAGAAATATCTTTCTGTGAAACATGCATAGACTTTCAGGATGCATCAACTGTTTTTGTACTCTCATTTTCATCACCAATGACTTTTAGAATGCATCAACTGGTTTTACTCTCATTTTCATCGCCAGGTTAAGTAACCATATAAAATAGTTGAAGTTTTAGCTTGATGGTGGAAAGATTGAAAAGAATTGCTTGATATGTTAAGGAACCATGTAAAATAGTTAACCTCTTGGGATACTGCATTTATTTGCATGATATTTTAGGAAGGAAGTTACCATGTAAACCGACAGTGATTAACTATATAATATTAAACAGGGCGCTCAACAGTAAAATAATTCCCCTCAACCATGCACTGGCAGATCACCCACCATTCTCCATCGTGTGTCGCTGCCCTAACCACCCACCACAACTAGTGACCAGGTATGATTTTCCTCAGCACCCCTTCCCCTACCCCCTTCCTCCTTTCCCCCTCCCCCTTCCCCCTACCCCCTATTCCCCTCCCTATGTTTTTTTCATTGCACTGCCGCCACCTGTTAGGAACAATCCAGCAGCCCCATCCTGATAACTGTCGATCAATGATCTAGATCCACAAACTCTGACAATCAGCAGACCAAGGAGAACATCAACCCTTGCCAAATCTCGGCAAATCTGCCCCAAAACAACAACATACCCAGTGTAATCCCAAAAAGTAGTAATTTCGGCAAATCTGCCCATAGTAATTTTTTTATTCTCATAACTTTAAGGTACGATCCAGCAACCCTTTTCTTCTTTTCTTCTCTTATCTAAATCTGTTTTTTCCTTAATAGGTTGCACAACACCTTACTGTTGCTTGTTTGTTAACTGTTCCTTAAATCTAATATAGCGTTTGTGAATTTGTTGCTGCTTCCTTACAAATACTACAACATTTTTTGGTTCCTAATTTGAACTACATCTTTTCTAAAGTTTACTATTTCTTGTTATTTTCGTCATTGTATTGTGCTGGGGCGGATCTACAAAATGAGGGAGAGGGTTCCACGTTACCTGCACACCTCGATTGAAACCATATGTATTGTATACTAAAAGGTCATTTGGTGCCACTAGCTGATGGCTAAATCTTCCGCCCATAGGTCAAGGGATCGACTCTTGCTTGCATCACTTTTATAGATCGTTTATATTTAAGAAGCTTAGGAGATTCTCTTTTTCCTTTTTATTCTTTTCTTTTCCTTGTTTTGTCTTTTATTTCTTTTTTCTTTATTTGTTGTTGACTTATTGAAGTCCTATAGACCTAAAATTAGATGAATTTGTGGAGAGAAATCTTGAATTTTGAACTTTTGGAGCTTTGAACTTGGAAACCCCCTTTTCTATCTACTCTTGCATTTCTTTGAAGTATAAAAGAATTGGGAAAGATTAGTGATGTTTATTTTGAGAATGTAATCCTTATGGGGCATTTAAGACGTGTGGAGACGTTTTAAGGTAAGGAAAGGACCAAACTATCTCAAAAAAATGCTTTAAAAGTTCAGAAAAATTCCGTCAGACGCTCTAAGTGACGGGTCATCAACCCCCTAATGGGCCGTCATCTAAACCGTCAACTTCTAAGCACTTTTTGAGTTCATTGGTTAGGCTTGACGGCTAGGCTTGACGGCTAACTTGATGAGCTGTCATCTATTTTACGATCCGTCAACTTTGTTCATTGGTCATTGAAAGACAGACACCCTCTGATAAAATGATCATACCTTTTTACTTTGTTGTCGGATTGACAAACAGTTGACAACATTGAAAAGAAGACTCAAAGACCTTCAATTTGGTGGGTATTTGAGAGGCAAAACTCTTCATTATTCAAGGAGTTATGCACATTCGAAGTTAACCCTAGTAAAATTCTTATACGAAAACTCAATTGATAAAGAAGTTTTCAACTTATTTTTGAGCTAGAAGTTCATTATGACCTTAATTTATCTCCAAATCTCTTCCCACACTAAGGAATTCTTTGCAACACCTATGTAACATTAAAAATCATTGGGTTTGGGTCTATACATATTGGAAGAACGTTTGGGTTTTATCTTAAAATTTGTGGGGTGTTACATAACTAATCCGGGCTTACTTTTAAGATGAGCTTATATCGTGTTTGGTTGGATAATATGCATGGGATAACTGACCCCGGGATTAGTTCTCGCGAGATTGTAGTGTTATGTTGTATTCCACCTTGAGGGTAGGTTAGCTTATCCTGAGTTGAATAATCCCCTGATGATTTATTACCTACCAAATGACTTTGGGTGCTACAACATAAACCAACATTATCAGGGAACAACTTAGAATATGGTTGTACGGCCAACTTTAGAAGCCCAATTAAATGTAAGTTAAATTCTATGATCTTTAATTTTAAACTACAGAAAATGCGTTTGATGTACATAAATCATTAGCAAAAAAGATTAATTGGGACATATAAGCAAAACAGTTAGAGTGCGTACCCTACTGAGTTTACTGTTTTACTCTATTTGTTTCCTATCAGTAGAACAAGTACACTAACATGGTTCATTTATGAAGAGTAAATAAGAAGACAATATTTTTACGTGGAAAACAACCCGATCAATAAAGGTGTAAAAAAACAACGACCTGTATATCTACAGGATTTAACCCCAACTTCACTAAAACTCTTAAGACTCAACAATCAACAAATTATAATACTCTTGTAAACTAGGAATTAAATTCTAACTCCTATTTATACAATAAAACAAATCTCCCCAAGATATCTGTTCCCAAGTATTCGAGTTCCCTAACTTGAAGACACAACTCCTAATTCAGTTTATATTTTACTGAGACTAGAATTAAAGCTCATTAAAACTCAAAGAACCAACCTATTACACAAAGTCTATAACTCTCTAAGTAAAGGAATAAGTTCTTCTTAATGCTAGTGAATGAATTTGCTGATTGATGTTTTTCTTAATCGTACGTGAGTGAAACTCTTTGAACCCTTATTTTCTATTTAATCCAACTTTTGATGGAGTCCTTTAGATGATGTAATCTTCTTTCTTCAATAGAAATCTAAGTAGTTTCACTACTTGTTGCAATATATTTCTTTGTCTAGGTAGGATTCCCTTTTTTAACTCAATTTTCAAATGATGTGTTTATCTTCTTTCCAACTTCTTTTCTGTACATGACTAATGCTAAATTTGCTTACTTATTAACTTTTGACTTAAACCATTATTTTATCATGATTTTATTATCAACCTTGCTCAACACTTTCACCTGTGAGAACTAGCATGACTAACATGTTTCATTCATAAGTCAATCATCAAATCTTCATTTCTCTAACAAATTCTCCCTTTTTTATGATGACAAACCATTACATGTTTAACAACATCACAACATCACAGCTTTCTCTTAAGTTCCTAAAATACTTAATAAAGGATTAAACACAAGAATACTAGAGTGAAACAGGTTAGTTATTTGAGTTATAAACATTGGACAATCTAATTCTTCCCCCTTTTGACATCATTGAAAAATAGTTACTCATATAAGTAAAAGATGTTTAATAATCCATGGCCACTAGGGCTATCACTAAAATAATCAAAAGCTATAACAAAGAACCATCATTCATTAGATTAAATAGGAGCAAAACACAAGAAGAAATGAAGTCCAGTTCATCCAAGAGAAAGCTACAATCAACTAGTACCAAAAACTGATAAAGATAAATAGGCTAGCCACAAAAATAAAAGTACTCCTAAGGTGCTAAGAGGAGAACTAATTTGAGAAAGAGTAAGTAGAAGGAATGAGAGCAGTCAATTTGCACATGATTTCAGCATTTGAAGATATTTCACTCTCAAGGGCAGTTTGAAGAGAAGCAATCTGAGCATGAAGTTGGAGATTTTCAGCCTGCACAACTTTTAAATCAGCAGTCTTAGCAGTAAGAGAATTCCTAAATCGCTATATAGGACTGTCAGTACTTCTCATTAAAATAGGTAGTTCCATATGGTTCACTGTCCCAATAACATCTTTGGTGGTCTGCAGAGACCACACTTGAAAAGGTACCCTAAATTCTTCAAATATAGGGGTGAGCCAAAATTCATAATGGAGAGCATGACCATTCACATCTTTAAGAAGAACCATCTGTATATGCTGTAGAATAATCCTAGACAAATCAATTTGTACCTCAGTATCAAACATCTCCATGAGAGTGAGATCAAGGAAATTTGCTAAAGTCCTCATTTCCTTTCTAGGTGTGATTATCTTATAAATAACATTTAAGTAGAGACGACGAAGTGGAGACATCTCTCTTTTGAGAACCCTACGATGATTGAAAAGCTGAGGATTACCAGAAAACTTTTGAGAAATATCAAGGACTGATGCAATGTGTAACACCTTGAATTTGGTACTCGGAACACTACATGGTTCTCATGAGCCCAAAGGACCACAAGTTAACCCATGACTGATATCTGTACCTAAACACTGTATAATATACTGAATGAATGCAGAAATAAAGTTTGAAAGTCCATAAGGATCAAAAATGTAACATAGCTAATAAAAATATAACATCTGGATGGGGTATGAAATACCCAAAACAACTGAAATAACTGTCTGCACGTGATAGTCTGAAAAACCTTTAACTGGCTGAACTATCTGAATAAGGAGTTGATGGGACATGTCCCCAACTAAATCCAACTAATAAATTAAATAATGAGATAATAAAGTAACGCTCATAGCCTCGAAGGATGAGGTCTAACTGCTAACTCTGACTACTGAGACTGGAATGCTGCTGATGCTTTGGAGCTCTTACTTCTGAACTTATGGTATAGAACACCATAGCACAAATATGTTAGTACATTTAAATGTACTGGTATGCATATGAGGTAGGCTAAATACAAAGGGTTTATATGCATGAACTATACTAACTGACTGGGTAACATGAACGTGAGAATGCATGCATGAATACATAATAACTATAATTGAGTTCGTGACAACATGATTACTAAACCCAAGTACTGATAACATGAGATACTGATAACTGTATAACTAAAATAACTGATATTGAGCGACTGTATCTAGCAGTCTATATTTTGATGGAACTAATTGAGTTTCGTACTATTATGAGTTGACTATCTCTAACAGTCCTAAATTCTGTAGAACTATCTGAGTTCTATTACTGAAACTGGATTCATATGTGACCCCATTCCCCCATAGGAATGTTTTGGATTCTTGCAAGTCAGCAACATAAAGATTTATTGTAACCCCCTTACAGTGGTAGAAAACATCTCTCTAATAGCAACGTCATTAGTGTAGAATTCATAAATCTCAGTTTTTGCAAACTTTATTTGTGAGTCGCCTTGAAGAAATGACTGTGAACACCCCTGGGCCTCTAATTTTGTCAATAAAACTTCCATTTTATTACCCCCAAAACCACTAACAACACATCCTCTAGTCAACTTATGTTTCTAAAAATGCAGAAGATGTTTTGTAGGTGATTTATCAAGCTCAAAGTCAGGGTCTAAATAAATAGGAGCATAAAAAAGTAACTCAAATTTAGATAACTCAGAGGGAACAGGTATATCAACCTTTTCTTTAAATGTGTGGAGGCTCTTTGAGCAGTGGACTTGGAAGAAGATGAAGTCTTTGAAGCAGGAGTGGATTTTGTCTTACTCGAAGGTGTAGGAAAGGCAGAAGGTTTTGGAATAGTCTGCTTCACTATTTTTTCCTTTGCATATAGAATGGAGTAGCACATCTTGAGAGAAAGATGAAAGAAGAGGAGGAGAAGGAGGAGGAATGGATGTATTCACACACTTCCTTTTTATAGCTTAAAGAGCTTCAGCAAGGGATACCTCTTCTTGTTGTTTTTTTCAACGAGTGTGAGAAGTTCTAGGAGTGGGTAAAATAGGACAAGGTTCAACAAGATCATGGTCCTCAACAACAATGGTGGAGGAAAAGTGTTTTCATTTTGATTGAGATTTTAACTTTCTTGGAATTAGGCTAGCAATAGGAACATTATCAGGGATGATAATTTGGATAGCAATCGAAGATGGTGGAGTGGGTTTAGGAGAGAATGAAGGATTAGAAAAAAATTGAGCAAAAGGGTTTTTGAGATTCTTGAAGCAGGCCAAATCAGATAGTTTAATTGGAATAGTAGGTAGAATGAGAGGTGTTCTGTTAGCAGTGGGATGAAGAATGATGACTGTAGAAGAAGAGGTAGAGGAGTTAGAAGATGGGGATAATGATGAGGATGCCATGGTGAGGAAGAAACACTAAGTATTTCTTGCTTATGAGATGGTGAATGAATAAGGTGTGAGGAAAAGAAGAAATAGATATAAGAAGGGGAAAAGAAGTTAAAATGTAAATGAGAGGGATTTGATGGATAGCAGGATAATGATGAAGAGTTATAGTGGTGATGGGATTATGGTGGAAACTTTTTGAAAATGTTGGACTCTTAGGATTTGGTGGTTTAGAAAAAGTTTAAGGAACCAAAAGGGAGAACTTGTTTCTCCTTAGTCAATTTAAGATAAGCTGATAATCATACCTGAACTCTTGAAAATTCTAAACAAAATTACTTTAAGTGTTCCAACATCACTATAAAAATTAAATAAATGAAGGTTATATCACTCAACATTTTGGAATTAGGACACACAACTAAATGTGTAAGACTAGATTAATCAAAAAAAATTCAAGAGCACATCAACTTTTCTAGTTAATCATTGAGGGAGATTTATGCAATCTTAATCATCCCTAAGGCTAACTTATTCTTTTCAAAGTGTTCCCTACTTAAAGCCTTAGTAAATATATCGGCAATTTGTTCTTCAGTAGAACATAACATGAATGATATAAGAACTTTTTCAACATTATCTCCAAGAAAGTGATGTCTAATATCAATATGTTTAGTTATTTTATGTTGGACATGATTTTTTGCAATATTAATGACACTTGTATTGTCACAGAAAATAGGAACATATCCAACATTCATACCAAATCCATGAGTTATTGTTTAATACATAACAACTGAGCACAACAAGATCTAACAACAACATACTCAGCCTCAGCAGTAGACAAAGCTACAGAGTTTTGTTTCTTAGTGGACTAGGTAATTAAACTTGATCCAAGGAAGTGTACCATGCCTGTGGTGCTCATCCTGTCCACCAAATAGACTGCATAGTCAGCATCATAATAACCCACCAAGTTAATATTACTACCTTTTGGATACCATAGACTAAGATTACTAGTTACTTTAAGATATCTAAAGATTCTCTTCACAGATTTCAAATGATATTCCTTAGGATTTGGTTGAAACCTTGCACATAATCCCAATCTGAACAAAATATTGTGCCTTTAGATTTAGTTCCCCCTATTGAGGTACCTATATGTTTGGTAACTCCAGTGGATGGACTGTGTTGAGTAACCTGTTCATCAGACTCACTCCCTTCCTGTAAGTTAGTCTTGGCACAAGATTCATCAAAAACTACATGCACACTTTCTTCAACACAATTTGTTCTATTGTTTAGAACCGTATATGCCTTACTATAATGTGAATATCTTAAGAAGATTCCCTCATCAATTTTAGCATCAAATTTTCCTAATTGATCCTTTCCATTATTATGAATGAAACATTTACAACCAATAGTTCTAAAATGAGAAATATTTGGTTTTATTCGTTTTAGTAATTCATAGGAAGTCTTCTCTAGAATAGGTATGATTATGCATCTTTTTATAATATATGAAATATTACTAATTGCCTCAGCCCAAAGGTTTTTAGCAAGATTTCCTGCAAGAACCATTGTTCTAGCCATATGTTCCAAAGTCCTATTTTTCCTTTCTACTACTCCATTTTGTTGAGGTATTCTAGGAGCAGAGAAATTGTGATCAATACCATTTGCAGAACAAAATTACAAAAACTTGACATTTTTAAATTCTGTACCATGGTTAGATTTTATGAAAATTAGGGAAGTGCCTAGTTTCTTTTTAATTTTCTTAATAAAAATAGCAAAGACATCAAAATCATCTTCTTTGGAAGCTATAAAAAATGTCCAGATAAATTTGGAATAATCATCAACAATCACAAGAACATACCTCTTTCCACCTCTGCTTTGTAGTCTGATTGGCCCACACAGATCCATATGGATTAGGTCAAGGCACTTACTTGTACTGATATGGTTCTTTGACTTAAAATAAGATTTTACCTTCTTCCCCCTTATACTAGCACTGCAAACCCTTTCTTCTTTAAATTTGGTTTTGGGCAAGCCTAGTACCATATCCTTGGAAGAGAGTTTGTTTAATTGTCTCAGAATTGCATGTTCAAGTCTCCTGTGCCAAAGGAGGGGATCATTTTCTATAGAACTTAAATAGGTCAGCTTTGTTCCTGACATTATCATTATATCAGCTTTGTACATATTCCTGTGTCTTCTTGGAGTGAGTACAACCTCATTGGTTTTCATCCTTTTGACTTTGACTCTTGTAGAAGTAAAAACAACTTTGTTACCTTTATCACACAGTTGTGATATGCTGAGTAGGTTGTGCTTCAATCCCTCCACAAGGTAGACACCCTTCAATTCCCTTGATTCAGATGTAGCAATCTTTCCAACTCCTATAATTATTCCCTTTTTTCCATCATCAAATGAAACTCCACCCCTACTTATTTTGGAGAGTGAAAGGAATTTTTCTTTATCACCAGTCATGTGTCTTGAGCATATACTATCTAGGTACCAATGATTTTTTGCTTTCTTTCACTCTCACCTATAAAATTAAATTAGGGGTTAGATTTAGGAACCCAGACAAGCTTGGGCCCTTTTTTATGAGTAAAAGGATGAATCAGATTTCTTTTAGTCCATGCAGGCAACAAGTTACACAACCTATTTCTTTTCATAGTTTTTGTTTTCTTTAGATTGGTTTGAGCTGGTTTATTTTCTAGATTTATACTCCTAGACCTACTTTTAGTAGCAATAGGACATTCAGTAGTTGGATGACCAGAATTGCCACATATGTAGCACAAATTTTGAGTAATATCAAAGCTTTTGTAAAAAGCCAGTTTAATTTTGTCATTGTGACTTCTCTCACTTAGTTTGTGAACAATTCTTGAAGAATTTGTCCACCTGTTTGTTCTTTCAAGATTAAGCTTTAGTTTGGTAATTTCTTGACTCAATTTATACATTTTTTTCGTTTGTATCACTGCACTCTTATTTGTACTTGATTAACTCAAGTTTAACATTTTCTTGTTCCTTGATTTTACCCTTTTTTCCTTGTTCAATGAGTGCCAGTTTTAGTACTTCAGTTTTGAGAGTGACATTTGCAGAATCAAGTTGTACAACCTGTTCCTTAAGAGTGATGTTTTCCTTTTCAACAATAATCTTACAAGCTTCTAAATCAATGAAGTCAAATTTGAGGCTTGCAAGGCTGTTGAATAACTCATCCCTATCTAAAGTTAAATCTTAGAAATCATCAATTAGAGTACTCATTAAGGACATAAGTTTAGTTTTAGAAAATAAGTGCAATTTTTCTTTAAGCTCAAGAATGCTTACCTCAGAAGTACATCTTCTTCTTCCAAGTTTGAATCTCTAATGGCCATGAGTGCAGTCTCATCAATTTCTTCATCTTCTAACTCATCTGAATCAGATCCCCAAGTGGCTACCATAGCATACTCCTCCCTCTTTTTAGCCCTTTCTTTTAATTATTTTTTGGCTCTTTCTTCTTGCACTCTATTTTTCTCATAGGGTAGTCTCTAATTTGATGATCAGTCTTACCAAACTTATAACATCCATTTGGATTGTCATTGGAACATTTCTTGCTACCTGTTTCTATTTTCTTTTTAAAAAACTTGTTGAAGTTCTTAGTTATGAAGACAACTTGTTCTTCATCAAGTTCAACTTCTTCATCACTGTCTGATTCCTTTAATGCCAAGGTTCTCTCAGGAGCTACCACTTCTTTCTTGATCCCATCAATTTGTATTTCATAGGTATTAAGATTACCTACCAGTTCATCTAATGTCATTTGAGTGAGATATTTTGCTTCCCTAATGGCAGTGACTTTAACATCCCATTTAGACTTAGGTAATACCCTTAACATCTTTTCAACTTGTTCCTCCACAGGAATGTCTTTTCCCAAGAAGGTCAATTCATTTGTTAGGGCAGTAAGCCTGGTTATCATAGATTCACTCTCCTTCATCTTGAAAGCTTTATATTCAATAAAGAGAAGGGCAATTTTGAACTTCCTTACTTAAGAGGTTCCCTCATGTGCATTGACCAGGGCATCCCAAATTTGCTTAGCAGTGGTATAGTTTGATACTCTTTTGTATTCAGCTGTCCCTAATCTATAGACCAAGATGTTCTTGGCCTTGGCATTCTTCTTTAAGGCTAGTAAGTCATCAATAGTAAACTCACTTGTTACTTTCTTGACCTGTTCACTATTAACCAACTTTATTAGAATAGTAGGACCATCAGTGATCCTAATCCACAATTCATAGTCTTCCCCCTGAATGAACATTTCCATCCTATATTTCCACTAGATGAAGTGAGAACCATCAAAGAGTGGAGGTCTAGTAGTTGACTGACGTTCACTGTGACCAGTAGGAGGTAAGGAATTCATCATAGTGATCTTTTCTTAGGTGCTAACCTTATTTATGACAACCTCACTCTGATACCTCTTGTTAGAGTGCGTACACTACTGATTTTACTATCTTACTCTATTTGTTGCCTATCAGTGGAAAAAGTACACTAACGTGGTTCACTTATGAAGAGTAAATGAGAAGACAATATTTTTATGTGGAAAACACCCGACTCAAGAAAGGTGTAAAAAACCACGAACTGTACCTCCACAGGATTTAACCCCAACTTCACTAAAACTCTTGAGCCTCCACAATCAACAAATTACAAGACTCTTGTAAACCAAGAATTAAACTCTAACTCATATTTATACAATAACACAAATCTCCCTAAGATAACTGTTCCCAAGTATTCGAGTTTCCTAACTTAAAGAAATAACTCCTAACTCTATTTATATATCAATGAGACTAGAATTAAAGCTCATTACAACTCAAATAACCAACCTATTACCCAAAGTCTACAACTCTCTAAGTAAAGGAACAAGTTCTTCTTCAAGTTAGTGAACAAATTTACTGATTGATGTTGTTCTTGGTCGTGTGTGAGTGAAAATCTTTGAAGCCATCTCTTCTACTTAAGACAACTCTTGATGGAGTTCTTCAGATGATGTAATCTTCTTTCTTTAATAGGACTCTTAGTAGTTTCACTCCTTGTTGCAATAAATCTCGTTGTTTGGGTAAGATTTCTTTTTTAACTCAATCTTCAAATGTTGTGTTTAACTTCTTTCCAATTTCTTTTCTACACATGACAAATACTAAATTTGATTGCTTATCGACTTCTGACTTCAACCATTATTTTATCATGATTTTATCATTATCCTTGCTCAGCTTTCACCTGTGAGAACCAGCATGACTAACATGTTTCAATTTGGGCATCCGAATCAAATCTCTGTGTATGTAGCATTTTGGGCACTTCTAGACATACTTGCTACAATCATTTTCCATAGTCATCCAGAAGTAACCAGTTCTCAGAATCTTTCTACCAAAGGCAAACTCACTTATATGGGGTCCACATACTCCTGCATGAACTTCTTTTATTAATTTCGTAACTTTCACAATATCGACACATCTTAAGTATACTAAGATAGGAGTCATCCTAAAAAGAGTTTGCCCACTTGAAAAATAATTCTTTGCCAAATGTTGGATTATTTTTTTTTCTGATTGTTAATAGCCTCTTCAACGTGCGCACAATGTATGGGTTTCCCCTTCAAGCTTATTTCTAATAGATCAATGAAACTATGATCTGGGTTCTGAATCATGAAGGATATAATAGCCAAAGCATTAGCAAACTCATTCTGTATCCTCGGGATATTTATGAAATCAACTTGCTTGAATCTTCCATATAAATCTGGCACCAGCCCTACATAAAGGGGTAGTCTTGGATTTCTTTACTGCCCATTCTCCTTGTACTTTGTGAATTAGAAAATCTGAGTCTCTGATGACTAGCAATTCATGAACACCCATATTAAGTGCTAAATTGAGACCTAAAATGCAAGTCTCATATTCAGCCATGTTATTTGTACACGGAAAGCGTAATTTAATGGTTGCTGGATACTGTAGGCCTATTTTGACACCAAAATTACTCTAATTCTTGAACCTTTGAAGTTGACTGCTCCATCAAAGAACAATCTCCATTTGGGATATATCTCTGCAATGTCTTCTCCTATGAATAAAATCTCCTCATCTGCGAAGTAAGTTTGAAGTGGATTATATTCATCATCAACTGGATTCTCTGCTAAATGATCTACTAAGGCTTGCCCCTTTTTTGCCTTTTGAGTCACATACACAATGTCAAACTCACTCAGCAACAAATGCCACTTGGCTAAGTTTCCTGTATACATGGCTTTCTGAAATATATACTTAATGAATCCATTTTGGAAATAAGATACATTGTGTATGAGGATAGATAATGCCTCAACTCTTGTGTAGCCTAGGTCAAAGCACAACACGTCCGTTCTACAAGAGTGTAACGAGCCTCATATAGTGTAAACATTTTACTCAAGTAGTAGATTGATTTCTCTTTCTTACTGGTCTCATCATGTTCCCCGAGGACACACCCGAAAGCATTTCTGAGACTGACAGATAAAGCAACAACGGACATCCTTCCCTTAGTGAAACCAAAATAGGCAGAGTGGATAGATATTCTTTGATTCTGTCAAAATTTTTCTGACATTCTTTTGTCCACTCATTCAATGCATTTTTCTTCAACATCTTGAGAATTGAATCACATACGACTATTGATTGGGCAATAAACCTATCAATCTACCTACCTACCTACCTACCTACCAACCTACCAACCTACCTACCTACCTACCTGTCTGTCTGTCTGTCTGTCTGTCTATCTGTCTATCTATCGATCTATCTATCTATTTGCCTATCTGCCTGTGCCTGTCTTTCTGTCTGCTTGTCTGTCTGCATGTCTGCCTGCCTGCGTGCGTGCCTACCTGCCTGCCTATCTATCTGTCTATCTATGTATCTGTCTATCTGTCTATCTGTCTATCTGTCTATCTATCTATCTATCTATCTATCTATCTATCTATCTATCTATCTTTCTGACTTTTTGTCTGTCTGTCTATTAGTCTGTCTATCTATCTGTCTATTGGTCTGTCTATCTATTTGTTTATCTGTCTGTCTGTCTATATGTCTATCTATCTATCTGTCTATCTTCTATCTATTTGTCTATCTGTCTATCTATCTTTCTGTCTATCTGTCTGTCTATCTTTCTATCTATCTGTCTGTCTATCTATCTGTCTATCTGTCTATCTGTCTGTCTATCTTTCTGTCTATCTATCTGTCTATTTGTCGATCTATATATCTGTCTGTCTCTCTATCTGTCTGTCTATCTATCTGTCTATCTCTCTGTCTATCTGTCTCTCTATCTGTCTATCTCTTTATCTGTCTATTTGTTTATCTGTCTATCTGTCTGTCTGTCTCTCCTTATAAAAAGTAAGACGTAAAAAACCTTAAATTGAAAAAAAAATCTTATTAGGCTAACTTTGCTTTGTATAGGATTCTTTTCTAAATAAAACAAGATGCAAATAAAAGAATTTTAGAATTTGTTCTTTTTACCAAAATTACTTCATGATATAAAAGAATACAAAAAGATACTTGAATTAATAGTTTTGGGAGTTTGTATAATTCAGTGGTTATATATATAAACTACGTTCCAACTTTGATCACTAACTGCTACTATGAATTTAATAGTTTTTGCAGAGAAACTGACCAGGTTTTGTTTTATTGTTTTGATATCTCTATGATCGTATTGTTTTGTTTTAATTTACAGGTGGTAGATGAATGTCAATTAATTTTTGAGTAAATTTCTGTCTAATTATTATATTTAATTTTTTTATTTTGATATCTCTATTATCTTATTATTTTATTATAGTTTATTGGTGGTAGATGCATCCTAATCGGCTTTAAGGTTAGTGTAAAAGTTAGGTTTAGTTTTTTTTTATAACTCTATTATCGTATTATTTTATTATAGTTTACAGGTGGTAGATGAATGTCGGTCGGCTTTGAGGAAATTTTTATGAAAAGAATAGGTTTAATTGTATTATTTTGATATCTCTATTATCTATTGTTTTATAGTAGTTTACAGGTGGTAGATGAATGTCGGTTGACTTTAAGGTTAGTGTAAAGGTTAGGTTTAATTTTGTTATATCTCTGTTATCTTATTATTTTGTTAGTGTAAAGGTTAGGTTTAATTTTTTCACACTTTTCCATGCCTTTTTACATTTCAGTTCAGATACGTTGCTCGACTTGTGCCTTTGCATGCTTGACCGCTCCCCCATCCCACCTGTGGAAATATTAGGTTTAATTGTATTATTTTGATATTTCTATATTTTATGTAGTTTACAGGTGGTAGATGAATGTCAGTCGGCTTTGAGAAATATTTTTAGGTAAAGATTAGATTTAATTGTGTTATTTTGATATCTTTCTTATCGTATTATTCTATGAAAGTTTATAGGTTGTAGATGAATGTCCTTAGGCTTTGAGGGTTCCTGGGAGGTTAAAGTTATGTTTAATTGTATTGTTTTGATATCTCTATTATTGTATCATTTTGTTGTACTTTACAGGTAGTAGATGAATGTTCGTAAGCTTTGAGGAACCTTGTGGGATGAAAAAGGGTGAGATCAAGTTTCTGGTATTGTTTTTTCTACAGCCTATGGGCAATTTATTCAATTCAATTCCTATTTTACAAGAATAGTACCTTACTTATGTCCCAACATCATGGTAATTCTAATCACCGTCTAAACTCTTGTTTGTGTTTGATTATTTATCAGAATTTCTTACTTTCATAAGTGGTTCTTTTGAAACATCAAGCGGTCTGTTTACAATTTTGAAATCTATAAAATCTGTTACAAACAAGGGTTTATATGGACCATTTACCGCCATATTTCCTTCAATTGATGCCAACGACTTCAATTTTCACGTAGGAAAGGATAGTCTATTTGGTGATTTTTATGATAACAACAATTTCCTTGGCATTGAGAGTACTAAGTTTTATTTGAAGACCAACACATCCATCATTGTAAATGTGAAAGGCCCTAGAGTCAAATCTGAAAAGGAAGAAGATTGATGGACTCAAAAATATACAATAGTTCATATAAATTTGCATATATGCTTATTTGATTTTATTTTTATCTTAGATTCTGATGAAGGATTTGGTATTTGGCATGATCTTGTAAGTTCTATTGATTTGAGTTTTATTAAGAAGTGTGAACTAATTATTAAAGATGGCTAAGCTTTTTTCTCTATAATCAATCTTCATAGCTTCTATTTTGATTGTGAATTGTCGTCTTAATGCATATTTGGATTAAAAAAATATCTTATTATTAAGATTTTGTTTGACCAATCTTGCAAAGGCCAATGCTTGTGGCATAATGGTATTGGTGAAAGCTTATATTATTTTCTAACTAAAATCTAGCTCCTTATAATCATTTATTCGTGAATTAAGACCTCATAGATATTATTATCTAATTAAAACCTAGCTCATCTAATACCAACACCGGTAATACTGATGAGAGTTTCATAGCTAGACAAGATTGGGATGGACTAGGTGGGATATGTAGTTTGGAAACATAGCGGTCATAGGATAATGCATGGCATTTGCTTCTAAAATGGCAATGATAAAAAATAGTTAGGAAAAAAGGTTTAGGTATAAAGAAAATATTTCAACATCCTATGCATGCAACACTAAATTGGTCAAGCATTCCTATTTGGCTATGTCCCCCATCCCACCAGCTCTCCAAAATATAGTACTGAATAACTAATATAATGTATATTATTTTATTTTAGTATAATATGCATATTGTTTTTGTGAAAAATCTCTATTCATTACCAATTCATACATAAATTACAAAAGATAATAGATGATCTTGCTTTGAGTAGAAGTCGTGATAACAAACATAATTTCGACGAGTAACTTATTTAAATTACAATTTTCTTTTAGTGAAGAAGTAATTTTGTGTTAACACAATATAAAATCACAAATCACTTATTCTTCTTTTTCTACTTCTCACTTATCAATTTATTGGATGTTCCATTTATAGTGGTACTATTTATGTTGTTAAGATGTTTAAAATTATCATTTATTTTTTTAAAAAAATTTAATAATTTAAAATCAACTAATTTTAATTATTATTAAGTTTTTTCTTATTTGAATTATACTGAAACTCCTAATATGTAGCATTTTGAAATCAAGTAAAAGATTTTCTTTCTGAATGTTGTTTAAAATTGCTATTTATTTTTTTTAAAAAAATTTAATAATTTAAAATCAACTAAAATTTTAATTATAATTAAAAAATTTCTTATTTGAATTATGTTGAAACCCCTAATATATGTAGCAATTTGAAATCAATTAATCAAGTAAAAAATTATCTTTTTGAATGTCGTTTAAAATGATTAACATCTTTATTTAAAATACACATGCAACACACATATACTCAACTAGTTATATAATATGTGTGAAATGCTTACCAGGTTATGATGCGTAGTTTTTACCTTATCATTATGCTTCAGTCGGGTCACCACTAACACCAAATGATTTTTATACCCTGCATCAAGACATTAAAGATTTGAACCTTATTAAGTGTCCTTCAATTTGACCATGGGACCTATATATTCTCTAACAAGAAATGAAGTTGCAAACATAAATTACAGAACAATTAATAATATGCCACTATCAGGACAAACAATGGGAATGACAAACGAAAAAGAAGAAGAATGAACAAAAGGAAAAAATTTCCCCTAAATTTAATGCTACTTAGATAGATTGATGCTCAAGCTTAACGTTTTCATAGCCTTGATTTTAGTCATAAGCAACACATCAATATTGTTTGTATCAATCAAAAAATTCGACATCACGTAGAGCAAGCAACACAATGGACATATGAATTATTGCAGCATTTGTTATGCCAAACATTGCCTGCCATAATAAATAACACATCCCTATGATAATACTGTTAATATTCAGCAGATTCTAAACACTTGTTATTGTGCTTTATAGCATAACTATCGTTTCGCAAGATAAATGGATTCTTCCCTTCTGGTGGACACCTCTATTTTTTCTCAGAATCTTTCTACCAAAGGCAAACTCGCTTATCATAGGAGTTTTCTACTTTCCCTGGAACATGCATAGTCACCTTTAGGTTGAATTGATTAAAATTTCAAGTATAGAAAATGCCTCTTTCCAGATTTTAGTTTCTTTTACTTTCTTTGCATTTTGCATTTTGCTCATTGTCATGAAAATTTGAGTTTACACCTTACGTAAACAAATGTTTATTCCAAGGTTAACTAGGAGTATTAAGAGTATTTTAATGATCTTGACTTTTGCATTATTTTTGTTAAAGGTTGTCCATATGCCTTAGAATATAGTACTCAATTAATTATAGATATAAAATGTTATTGAAAACCTCATTGATTATCCTTTTAAACCATATGGCTGCATTATACTACTTTTTATTTGATTCTTATGCATGAGCTTGTTTCATGTTTCATGGATTATCCATGTAGCTACATTATACCACTTTTGTTGGATTCTTACGCATGAGCTTTTTTCATGTTTTCTTAGATTACTTCAATTGTTTTATTTCTTACTTTCAGAACATATATTAATTCCTTCATCCTTTTCTTTGTATAAACCCGCCTTGGAGTCCAAATGGACACTTTTTCGTCCCATTTCATAATAGGATAATGAGGCCCATCTTTTTGAATCAAGCCTGAAGAAAAATCTAAAGTCGGTTACGTGGCGTACAAATACAAGAAGATGGAAGAAGAGGATGAGTCTAAACCCAATGATGAAAATGCTAAATTTGTATAGTTGTTTTTTATTTACTTCTTTATTCATTCATTTATTTGGGCCTCGAAGCAGAAGTTGTAAACTAATACTGGTGAAGTAAATTTTGAGCCAAAGGGCTTGAAAATGTAGTTTAGGACAGGTTATGGGTCAAAAAGCTCAATAGTTAGATTATTATAGGTGATGATGAGCCGAAAACCCAAATTAGCTTAGGACAGGTTTATTGATTTGTGCCTAATGACCTAAGTCTTTAGTTTTCCCCCTTTCCCTTTTACGTGCTAGTTGTTATTAATGTTCTTAGGACTAATTAAATTTCCTACCAAGTCGTTAAAAAATTGATTTTCCATAAACCTCAAAAAATATTTTCTTAATCAGTTTCTTTTCCAAAAATCAACCTCTTCTTCCAAAGTTAGTTAAGGAAATTATTTTCAAATAGATCGAATAACCGCAAGTTAGCGAATACTCTTGGTGCCTTAACAACCTTCCAAGAGTATTAATAGGAACCACTTATCCGAAATTTCAAAAGTTAAAAGATATCTTCTATTTTGAATCATTTGAGTAATTTCAAAGGTTTTCTTAAATTTTCTAAATAAATTAAGTGGCGCCTCTATTCTTGAGTTTGAATTTTTTTTGGAAGTATTTGAATTTGTGAAAAATTCAATAGTCATTTCTCCACAAAACAACCCTTATGTATGCAATTATTATTGGATTCAAGATCATCGCCCTAAGTATTCTCAACAGTAGGAGCACACAAAGTAGAAGAAGCAACAATTTCTAAACAATTGATACTTTCTCCTTCAAAAGAAGAATCCTCAAGTAGACATATACCACCACTAAATTCAAAGAAATTTTTCTTAAGTCTTTAAAAGAAGCAAGAAATTCATCCTCATAATTATCAAACAAAGGTGGGGTGTCGTACTAAGGATCACAACCGCGAGCATTTTCATAGGAACAATCATTAATTGGGTTTCTCAAATATTCAAGAAAATCAAAGTTATCATCACCCAATTAATTATTCCTTTCCAAGACTTCACATTCCTTTCCCTTAAGAGTACTCTCATCTTTCAAGAAGAGATTTTTATCTTTTAAGAGAAATATTGTCACACCATAGTGGGTTGTCATATTACATATAACCCTTAAGATGAGCTACATCATCAACGCTATCCAACCACTAGGTAATTTATTAGGAGTGATTTCGTCATCTTCAAACAAGATATTGTTCTTAAAGAGAGAAGGGTTTATCCATGAAGATAATGTAGAACATACAAGTTCACTCACTAAAATAATATTATCAAGCACCAAAGATGTTTCAAACACATGATTATCCCCATGAGCCAAACTAACATTAAAATCTTCACTATAGGACATGCTCAAAGGGTCACTCCTACTTACTTAGATCAATATTTTCAACATTATCACTCACATGAGGTTCATTAATCATATCACTCACATCCTCAAGTGGTGAGCAAGTTTCACACATAATTTGATCAACATTATTTTCACAAGATGATGTACTATCATTCAACACAATGGCTTCAATACTAGGTGGACACAAATTGATCTTACAAGAATAGTCAATTCGGTCATCAATAGGATCAACTAGTGTATCAACACTCACAATAGGTACATCATCATCAAGAGGTAAATAATCATTAGACTCATATGTAGGTAAGCTACTACTCACACTCAATGGGCTACTAGCCACACAATCATCATTCTCATGCACAAAAGTGTAAGAGTTAGCTATTTTACCTTAAAGTACTTGAGTATATTCTTCTTCACTTTGGCGTGAAGGTCCTCCACAAGATTTGGAAGCATCTAAGATTACCCTCATCAATTCTTCAAAAGGAATCTTTTATTTTGACACTTGTTCTCCTCCGCTTTCCATGTTGTTACCTACATAAATGTCCTTATTAAAAGAAGGAAAAACAATGTTAGCTCCGGTTAGTGGAAACCCCCTCACTTTACTCCTCACTACCTATTTTTTTCCTTTCTTAGGTTGCCACCTTGTACTCTCTTACTCCTATCAATCTTTTGTCTCTCATTTTCATTTGGATTGGAGTAAGTGGGTATCTTTCCTTGAGATTGGGAAAGGGTAGGCAGAAAGAGATGGTTTCCCCATTGGTACAATATAATCTTAGGCAAATTTTTAAAATTTAAAACTCTATGCCTTGCAAACCAATTGGCACCTACGCATAAATTTCTGCTTTCCAATGGAAAGATGTCACACAAAACCTCTTCATAGTTTCCATCTCAGGTAAAGGAAACCTTTACTCTCTCGGAAACCCCATAACCATCCAAGTAATATGAGAAGGATAAGGATTGTTGAGGAACCCCTAGATAGTCAACCAAATAAGGGTGATGTAACTTTCATGACACCAATCATCAAGGATAAGAAAACATCTCGGAACTCCATAAATCTCTATCCATATTGAACAAATTTGTCTTTTTGGATCACTATTATAAAACTTTGTGTAACCTCTCGGTACATTGATTGACCTTAAGAACTCTTTCAAGGAACCCCATGTTTAGTAGGACTCATTGCAAGTGTACACCATCCTAAGGTCAGACCTTTAATACTTAAGGACATATGTATCTTGTTCAGCTCTGCTCATAACATGATTCTTGAAGGTCCTTTTGCATTGCCATTCCCAATCAATGTAGACTTCGGGATCCCGTTCTTCCTTAAAGAAAAATAGATTAGGAATATAATGACTCTCAATATTCCCTTTATTTATACCTTGGTTCACGCTTCCACATGTTTGGGCACTAGAATAAGAAGAACAAGATGTGGTACCCCTATGCATTGGGGATGCACATTCCTTTGGTCCCATAGAGAAACCTCTACTATAGTTAGTATAACCATTCACACCACTTTGACTTTGATAAGAAATACTACAAGGTGAGGAATATGAATCTTCAAACTCCATATGTGCACTCTCATCATAACTCTTATAAGGTTCATAAGAGAGAAGGTTATACTTTAAATTGCCTTGATATTCAGAGTGGGAAGTATAAGACTCCTCACTTGCTCCATCTTCTTTATAAGATCCATCATAAGGCTCTTCATTATCTCCATATTCACTAAATAATAAGGGTCATCATTCATGTTGTGTTGGATATATGGACTTACTAGAGGGGATAGAGTTAGGAATGAGATAGTCCAAAAGAAGGTAGGAGTGGTACGGTGGAGGAAAATATGTGGGAAGGAAGGATGAGATGGTTTGGGCATGTGATGAGAAAGGGCACGGATACCCCAGTTCGTAGGTGTGGGAGGCTAGCATTGGATGGCTTCAGGAGAAGGAGAGGTAGGCCGAAGGAGTACTGGAGGGAAGTGATTAGACATTATATGGAGCAGCTTCAGCTTACTGAGGACATGACCCTAGATAGGAAGGTGTAGAGGTCGCGGATAAGGGTAGAAAGATAGGTTGTGTGCGTGGGCTGTAGCTAGTAGCTAGAAGAATACTGGTATAGCCAGGTTACTAATCCTAGGACTGTGTCCATAGGTAAGAGTTCCTAGTCAGAAGGGTTTGGGTATGGAGGGTGTCTCTGGACTGTGAGTGTCTATTACTACTAGGTGGGTGTCAATTTTTGGATACCCTATTGCTTATCTTTTATTGTACATTGCACATGGTTACCTTATCTCATCTACTTTGATTTATATTTATGTCTTAATCCTTTTTATGTGATGCCATCCATATTGTTTTATGTTTTATTATGATTTTTTTTAGTATTCCTTATCTTGAGCCGGGGGTCTATCGGAAACAGCCTCCCTACTTCTTTGGAGGTAGCGGATAGACTGCGTACACTTTACCCTCCCCAGACCCCACTTTGTGGGAATACACTAGGTTCTTGGTTGTTGTAATTAGGGTCACCATTCATCTCATTTTCTCCTTTGGGATAGTGGCCCTTATTATCATCTATCTCTTGATCATGTCTATATTTATATCTCCCATATTCTCCATTATCTTTGTAGCCATAACATTCTTCACCACAATCATAGTTTCTAATGTTGTAGTCACTATTATCTGAGGATATCAAAGATATATTCCCCTTATATACCCTTGTAACTACAAAATGAACAACCAAAATTAGTAGTAAAGCACCTCACCAACACTAATGTGAACTCAACTTTGTGATCCTCATAATTGGAATGGCGAATGCTGAAAGTTGCTTATACTCCGGTGAATGATAAGTTGTCAATCTCTATTTGAAGATGGAGTGGATTCTTGTTTGAGTGACTCAAAGAAATAAAGACTATTTATGGATTTGGATAAAAAATTATAACACCCCGTATTTTGGGCTAGAAGAAAAATCATTATTTCTATGCGTAGATGATCCAAAAGCCATAAATCCTATGTAAATTTGGCATGTTAATCAATTATGTAATGTGGGAAGCTATTTGATCATAAATTGAGATCATAGAGGTCCCCAAAGTCAAGGATGAGTTGAAAGTATTCCTATCATTCGAGTTTGAGTGAGCGTCGAAACTTGGAGCAAATTCAATCAACAATAACTCCTTTTATAGAACTAAATGGTGACCTACTATATATCAAATGAAAGGTCTTTGAGTCCTATTTCTAAATCCACCAATTTTTCCAAAATCCGATATCGGAGCAAAGAGTTATGCCCATTTTACTCCAGCATATCAGCTTGGCAACTAAGTGACGACAATTCTGATGGCTTATCACAAATCTGATGACTTATCAAAATATATCATCAGCCTTAGGCAGAAACTCATAAGTTTCAGCTCCTAGGTGATTACCTGGGCTAATGGGCTATCACAGATCTAATGATTTATCAGCCTTGGTCGTCAGCAGAATATTTCAGCAACTGGAAAGTGATTTCGTAGAGGTATTTTGGTCTTTCCCTCACTCCAAAAACCTTCTTCACGAGTATAAATTGAACCCTAAGCATTATAATCCATATATTATCAGTTTTACAACATCTCAATCCTCTCTACTCTTAAGAACAAGATGGAAACTAGGGTCTCCTCCAAGATCAAGAAATCAAGAAAATCAATCCTTAAGTTCAAGATCTCCAAGAAAAAAAAATCAAGATTCAAGTTTTATTCCCTTCCATAGATCTAGAATTCATCTTCCTAAGTCAAGATACTCAAGAAACGGATCAAGATTCGGATTTCATCTATCTAGATCCGGGTTTCATCTTTCAGATCTTATAATTTAAGGTATGTGGGGTTTATCCAAAAACTACATGGGCTTGTTGAAATATTCAAGTATGATATAAAGATCTATCAAGTATGAATTTAGAAACGGGTTTTGAAATCCATGATTTTATTATGCATTATGAATATTAATGATATTGTTTTGGTCTTTAGGACTTCCCCCAAATTGATTCAAAATTATATATATATATGTAAGTAGGTGTTTAAGGATGAATATTCAATTTAGAGCATGGATAATAAAGAATCCCTTTCTTGTATGATTTTTTCCATCTTTCATATAATATGAAATGTTTTGAAATGCATCTTGAAAAATATGATACGAAATGTCTTGATTAATGCTATAACTTGAGTATAATTTTTGAATTCAAAAGAGTGGTTTATGAATGTTGAATATGCATATAACAAAGAGTAGCATGGTTTGCCAAAAGAACACATGACCACCATATGTTTGAATAATATCAGCATAGTTTTGACTTGTATTTTTGGAACATGAAATATTTTATATTGTTTGCATGTTTGGGTGGTTTGAACTGTGTTTTAATGAAAGAATTATGCATGATACATTATGGCTCAGAAAAAAGGACTTGCAAGTTTTGGTGTCACGACACCAATTTAGATTATGCCATGGTAATTTAGAATAGAATAGAATGCATGTTTGAAGTAACAATTTTTAGATGTTGAAACTAGAATAATGCATGATTCAGAAATGGATAAAATTGGTCATAAAGAGATGTTAGGTGGTTCTCCGAAGAAGGCACGAGTTTAGCCAACTCGTTGCCCAAAATCATGATTTGCCGATTCGAGTATATTATATTACGCTGGCCTAGTACTGTATGGCGTGTCAGAATCAAAAGCTCTAACCCTTACTGCATATTTAGGTTGGGAGCTTCCCCGCCGAGTCAAAGGTGGATTCTATACCACCCGTAGAATATCAGAATTGTAAGGGTGTGCCACCTAGCTCAGAAGTAATACAAAGATCTGACATTGCATTGACAAGAATGATTTATGATCTTCAGAAAGTGCCCATGTGTTTTAGAACTATTTCATGCATGATATTTTGACAAATTTCTCTCCAAATATTTTATTTATATACAAGCTTTATTTTGGATTACTTTGCGTACCAGTACATCTGTATTGACTCCCCTTCCTCTAGGTTCTGAGGCACAGTCTAGGGGTCCTGATAAGTAGTAGATTTTATCAGACATAAGTGAAGAGTACCAGTTGGTGAGCCTTCTATATTTCAGAAGGCCTAGTTTCTTTTAAACAGTTTTTATTTATTATAGTTTTGGTCTACTGGGGGTCTAGTCCCAATTTTTTAGACAATTGTTATTTGATCATGTAGTAGAGATTTTGCAGATGGTTTTCAGACGGTATTTAGTTGATATTGGATTTTATTCCTCATTGTTAAACTAAATTTAGATTATGACCATGTTTTCGCAACAGATTTTATTTTTGCATTTCCTTTTTATATATTAATGGTGTATATGATTACAAGTTAGAAGGGCTCTCGGGCCTTCATGGTTCGGGATGTCCATCATGGCCAGGGCACTGGTTTGGGTCATGACAAACTTGGTATCAGAGCATGGTTTATGGTCCCAGCGTGTCTGAAAAATTACATCGGGTAGAGTCTTATTTATGGGTGTGTAGTGAGCCACACTTTTAAGCAGGAAGCTACCAGGCATTTAGGAATGTTTCCTTTTCTTCATGTTCTAATTCATGCTATTGTGCTGGAATGTTCCTCTTCCATTCTCTAATTCGTGCTATGGTGTTACCCATACAAAAGTAAAGTTATCCTAATTCATTCCTTACTTTGATGTGCCCAGATATGTCTCGTTATTGGGGTGATTCAAGTGCAGAAGTTTAGAGTCTAAATGATATGGTCCTTTCTAATTGAGCCATATAAGTGTTTAAAATTATTGCACGGACTTGAGAAGAGTCCGTTAGTGCTTTAGAGTGTATTAATTTTTGTGTGAACTTTGATTCTGATGAAATCATGCTTTTTGACCTGCGGTATTAAGAGTATTCTGTCTCTTTTCAAAAATTTATGTTGCAGATGTCATGCCTCAGGACGAATGATGTGTAGCAGATTATTGGAACTGTATTTCCACCCGATTAGTAGTATAAGTTAAAGTGTCGGTGTCATGACCTATTGGTAGTGAGATTACACCAAGAGGTTGGTGATATATAGTCACAAAGTTAGAAGTCAGAGTGAGGGTGACTTTTGTGTAAATAAATCTTTTAGTTTAATAACCGATGTTTGAGGATGATTTACCACTTTATAGTGATAGACTAATATGGTAGCTAGTAGTATATATGGAGTATATAGTAGTCTGTGGGGAAGTGTTTGACTCAGATTTTTATTTATACAGAGTAAGATATGTATCCTTAGATCATTGAATATTGTGTGTCAATTTTCTTTCTCTTGTAATATGTAATCTTATTATCATATTGTTTTTGAAATAAAAAAATCAAAGTCTAGTGAAGTCGCGTGGGGATCTTTCGATTCACTAGCATAGTTGCTTTGTTATTCATTTCATTTTCTTGTTCAAAACACAAAAATCAAAGTCTAGTAAAGTCGTGTGAGGCCTTTCACTAGCAACTTCTTGTTAAACTTGTTGTTCTTGTGTTGGTTGAATATATGTATAGTCAGATCTTTTTACATGAGATTGAGTTGGTAATAAAGTGATACGTCCTTGTGTGTTAGTTTAGTAGAAGGTTGAGAAGGAGTTATTAGTTAAGGTGAATTGTTGTCTGCTTGAAGTATGAAAATGGCTAGTTTAGCCAGTACGTTATAATTATAGACTCATGGTTGTTTGTGGAAATTGAAGGTAATATAAATGTATGCTTGGATAAGTAAGTGTGATATGAGAAAGCCATATAAGTAGATAAGATTGTATGGGGTTATAATATAATATTAAGGTTGAACTGACAGAAATAAGAGTTGAAGCGCTAGATGGTGTTCACTCCGACTATGGGGATACTCATGAAAACCTGAAGTTAGTAAGTGTGTAAGCATTATATGATGACTATTAGGGCTATAGAATGATAAAGTGTATCTCAGAAGGTAATATTACCAGTGGGTTTTCCACTTTCAGGTGTGGTCATTCGAGTTAAGTTCTATTAATTTCATGTATTGTCGCATTCCAAGACCCAAAGTGCAGTGAGTGTAGTTCAATTTAGAGTCTAGTAAGGGATCTCTCGAACTTAAGATGATGGCTTAAATCTAAGGGGGAGATGATAGAACAAGTAACTAATCCAGACTCTCAAATTCAAATAGTAATGCCAGTATGATATAGAACATCAGAGAGTAAGGGTGGGACTCAACCCATTCTTATCTTAATATTTTTTAGTGATCCCAATACCTACTCATGCCTTACGTTTTAGTTCCATGATCATAGTTCATGTTCATGTATCTAAAAGAGAATCACGTGCTTTTCCAGTTCAAAAATGAGGAGTTCCAGTTTATTCAGTAGTCGGAATCACATTCCATATATTATGAACTTCAAATTGGAGGTCATGTAGCTCATGACTCATGTACTCACGCTTTATAGTGTGCTCAGTTCCCATAATTCATGATATACTCTTTATGATTGATGAGATTCATCTTATAGTCATGTATGCCCCAATTCAGACCACTTTGATGAATCCCTGATGTTGATTTGCTATTCCTTCGGCCTCAGTTAAGTGTCAAGTATCGTATAATATCCTTCCATGGTTCAAGGTCTTATGTTTTAACCGTCTAGTGACTCCTCCTTATGTGATGATAGTGGTGATGAGTAAATGTTTCTTGTTGATGGAAGATCATAGTATGCTTGTTTTATATAAGGCCATAAGTGTGAAGTAAGATCTGGGGCCAAGTCTTTGATATATGTGATGGTTAGTGGAAATTTGTGTGTGTATGTTATTGGGGTAGCGCGTAGGAGTTATATTGATAGTGGTTTAGATTATATATGAAGTGTGTCTTCATGGATGTTTTCCTTGAAGTTCATATATGGTTATAAAGATAGGCTTGAATGACATGTTGGGATTTTAGTGAAGGAATAGATATGCACAAGTGAATCCATAGTAAGAGATCAGAGTGAGTCACTGAAGTGGTAAGGCACGATATGCTTAGGGTGTGATCTCTAAATATATATATATATATATATATAAGATTGAATCATATGGTTTAGATTAGTATCGTGGTGTGGCATGTTGTATTTTATGATTTGAAGTTAGGCTTGCTCATGGTGAGAGGACTTATGTTACTTTAGGCATTAGTAGAAAGATTTATCAATGCCCATATAAGAATTCTAAGTTGAATCAAATGAGTATGGTATTTAAAGGGAATAATATAGTTAAGGGAGTATTCGAGAAGTGCGCTAAGCTTGAAAGTAAGAAGTTGCATTACCTAAGTCCTGGTAATTCTATCCTAGTTTATGAGTTATATGTTTATATTTCATGCTATAGAGTGGTGTCATTGTTGTAATTCGTTAGTTTGATGTCTTGTGCAACTCATGCCCAAGATTCGTTGCTCCCTATTGCTACTAGGACTTCTTTAGAAAGAGTGTTGGAGAGATACTCTAGTTAAGTATAAGTGTCCAGTATAATTCAGTCTGTGTATCTAGCAATTCATCTTAATAGTCAGGCAGACAAGTTACTGTGGTTTTTCAACCTTTTCACCCAGTCCTACTATTCGAAGTCTCATGCGTCTGACCATCCCAAGAGATAATCTATTCCATCCATGTAAATTGTGGATTCAGTTCAGTTCGACCATTATGTTTCAAACCCAGCTCTATAGTCATGACCCAGTTTATAAGTGTTCAACTCATAATCTCAATTTTCCCAAGTATTTCAGCTCAGACAGTGTAATACCTTTGTACGATCTAAATCTTCTTGTCTCAAGATTTGTACTTACATAAATTATCACTTATTAATTCGATACGTATGATTGGATCATGAACACCTCAAGGGAATCCTAAATTCTCAACATAAATCAGCTCCTTAAAGCAAGTAAGGGCAAGTTAACTCAGAATTCAGTTTCATGATGGAAATTTAAATGTTTCAGATCAGTATGTTCTTTCTTAGGATACATATCCTGTCCACATTATTCCATACCTTTAAGACTTTAACATTCCTAGCCATCATTCAGGGTTGAATGATCCCAAGGGGGAGATAATGTAACACCCTGTATTTTGGGATAGAACAAAAATCATCGTTCTATGCGTAGATGATTCAAAAGACATAAATCCTATGCAAATTTGAAATGCTAATCCATTATGTAATGTGGGAACATATTTGATCATAAATTGAGATCATAGAGGTCCCCAAACTCAAGGATGAGTTGAAAGCTTTTCTATCGTTCGAGTTTGAGTGAGCATCGAAACTTAGGTCAACTTCAATTGACCATAACTACTTTTATAGGATGAACTGGGTGAACTACTATATGTAAAATGAAAGATCTTTGAGTCCTCTGTCCAACGCCTCCAATTTTTCCAAAATCTAAAATCAAAGCAAAGAGTTATTCCCATTTTACTCTAGTATATCAGCCTGGCAACTGAGTGATGACAATTCTGAAGGCTTGTCACAAATCTGATGTCTTATCAGAATATGTCATCAGCCTTAGGCAGAAACCCATAAACTTCAGCTCCTAGGTGACGACCTGGGCTGATGGGCTATCACAGATCTGACGGCTTATCAACCTTGGTCGTCAGCTGAAAATTTCAGCAACTGGGAAGTGATTTCGTAGGGGTATTTTGGTCTTTCCCTCACTCCAAAAACCTTCTCCATGAATATAAATTGAACCCTAAGCATTATAATCCATATATTATCAGTTTTATAACATCTCAATCCTCTCTACTCAAGAACAAGATGGAAACTAGGGTTTCCTCCAAGATCAAGAAATAAAGAAAAACTATCCTTGAGTTCAAAATTTCCAAGAAACAAATCATGATTCAAGTTTCCTTCCCTTCCATAGATCAAGAATTCATCTTCCTAAGTGAAGATACTCAAGAAAGGGATCAAGATCCGAATTTCATCTATCTAGATCCGGGTTCCATCTTTTAGATCTTATAATTTAAGGTACGTGGGGTTTATCCTAAAACTACAAGGGCTTGTTGAAATATTCAAGTATGATTTAAAGATCTATCAAACATGAATATAGAAAAGGGTTTTGAAATCCATGATTTTATTATGCATTATGAATGTTAATGATATTGTTTTGGTCTTTAGGCCTTTCCCCAAATTGATTCAAAATTATATATAAATGTAAGCAAGTGTTTAAAGATGAATATTCAATTTATAGCATGAATAATAAAGAATTCCTCTCTTGTACGATTTTTCCCATTTTTCGTATAATATGAAATGTTTTGCAATGAATCTTGAAAAGCATGATACGAAATGTCTTGATTAATGCTATGGTGAGTATAATTTTTGAATTCAAAAGAGAGGGTTATGCATGTTGAACATGCATAGAACAAAGAGTAGCATGATTTTCCAAAACAACACATGACCACCATATGTTTGAATAATCTCAGCATAGTTTTGACTTGTCTTTTCGGAATATGAAATCTTTTATATTGTTTGCATATTTGCGTGGTTTGAACTGTGTTTTAATGAAAGAATTATGCATGATATATTATGGCTCATGTAATACCCCGATCGTTTCTTAAGCCTAAATCCGTCTTTCGAGTGGATATGTATGACTTCCAAAGTGATTGACATTTAACCCATGTTGTATTTCTATAATTTCTACTTTTTGTCTTGTAGATCATTGAATAAGATTTCCATCGATACCAATTTCATCAAAATTTGACATTGGACGAGGGAGTTATGGCCGTTTTACTAAACGATATCGGATAGCCTAGGTCTGACTATAACACCCCGTATTTTTGGGCTAGAGTTTAGACCATTGTTCTTACGTATATAGACCCGAACTGAATTATTCTTGTAACGCCCCACATTTTGGCCTACAATATAGACCATGATGTCAATGCGTGATAATCCCAAAGCCATAAATCCTATGCCAATATGGCATGTTAATTATTTGCATAGTATGTGAATCCATTCAAGCTTGAATTTAGACCATAGAGGTCCTTTAACTCAAGGACGAGTTGAAACTATTTCGATCGATTAAGTTTTAGTGGACTTTGTAATTTGTGTTAGCTTCCATCAACCATAAATCTCTATATATGTCGAATTAGAGAGCCTACTATGTGACAAATGATAGGTCTTCGATCTATCTTTCCAACAATACCCATTTTGCTAAAATCCGGCACCTGAGCAAGAAGTTATGTCCTTTCAAAGTAGTAGGTGGCGCCTATGTAAACATAGGCTATAGAATAGGTGGCGCCTATGTAAACATAGGCGATAGCATAGGCGGCGCCTATGTAAAAAAGGCGATAGCATAGGCGGAGCCTATATAAACATAGTCTATAGCATAGGCGAAACCTATGTAAACATAGGCGATAGCATAGGCAGCGCCTATGTAAAGGTTTCAAGTGACTTAAACACTCTATTTTTGGGGAAAAATGGTCCTTTTCCACCCTAACTTAGCCCTAAACATGAAATTCATTTCCCAAAGACCCCAAAATACACCTTCATTCATCAAAATTGTTCAAAAACTCTCTCTAGGGTTTCAAAATAAAAACCCAAGCAACTCAAGATTCAATCGTGGGTTTTAGAAACTAATTGCATATTTGGAATCCTCTCAACGTAGGCTTCAAGAAACACCTAATATTCATAGTAATTGAGGTACGTAAGGTTATCTCAAAAATCTTATGGGCTTTAAAAATTCATGTTTTCAAATGGGAGTTTTAAAATTACGAATATGATTATGTTTTAAACGTTTTATGATATTGATTTGGCCCTTAGGTTTACTCCCAAAGTGATTCTCTATATGATATATTTATATGCATGTATTTCGAAAAGATTTTAACTTGAGATCATGAATGATATGAAATTTCCTCTCTTGATGTGAATTTATTTTAAATGTTCATACGATGTAAATTGTTTGAAAACATCTTGAAGAGCATGACATAAAATGTTTTGAGAATTGATATGATTTTGAATTGAAAATGAAAAGGTTATTCATGTTGAATACAATGGTTGAATGAGAAGAATGATGAGATATTGATGGCTTGCAAGTCGGGTATGACGATACCCTACAGAGTATGACATGTGATTGATTTGAACAAAGTTTGATTGCATTGATTTTTATGAGAAAGGTGGATGCCTAAAGAAGGCGTTTGAGTAAAAGGGCTCATCGTTGGAAACCGTAGTTGCCGATACGGGTCGTATGATATTATATCCTACATGGAAGGATAATAAAATAATTGAGAAATCTCACATGGGGGGATTCCCTGCGGTGTACTCACATGGGGGGTATACCGGATCCAAATCCTGGCGGCTACTTGGATTGGAGGCTTAGCCGCCGAGCTCCAGAGTCAGATTCCACATAGCCGTGGAACTAAAATTGTAGGGTATTCCACCTAGCTCAATCACATTACATTAGTATTTAAAACTATTACATTATGCCCATGTGTTTTCAAATAATTTGATATAAAATTGCTTTATAATGGCTCTCACCTATATTGTGTAAAAATATTATATTTCTGTTTTAATTTCTCTGCATACCAGTACATTTGTATTGACCCCCTTCTCTCCCAGGTTCAGAGGCACAGTCTAGGGGTCCAGAGAATTAGTAAATTTTCTCAGATTCGTAGAGTCACTTGGTGAGCCTTCTATATTTCGAAAGTCCTGATATCTGCCAGTTTCATTTACCAGTTATTAGTTTCGGGTCTACTGGGGGCCTTGTCCTAGTTTTCAGATAGATATTTGTTTCAGTCATGTAGTAGAGATTTCACAGACATTATAGAGAATTTGTGTTGAGATTGTGGGACATTATTCCCCATTATTACCTTCGCATGATTCTTGACCATGTTTCCATTATATTGTGTATTTTCTGTATTTATTTTATCATATGAATTGTGTGCATGATTACCAGATAGATAGGGGTGTTTCAATCCTCATGGTTCGGAATACTCGTCACGGCCCGAGCCCCAGTTTGGGTCATGACAAACTTGGTATCAAAGTACGATTCATGATCCCAGGGTGTCTACAAAATCATGTCGGGTAGAGTCTTGTTTATGGGTGTGTAGCGCACCACACTTATCAGCAGGGGGCTACTAGGCGTTTAGGAATGCCTCTCTTTCTTCATGTTCTAGTTCGTTCAATAGAGTCAGAATGTTCCTCTTTCATACTCAAATTAGTGTAATGGTGTCTCCCATACTAAAGTAATATTTATCCAAATTTTTCCTTACTCGAACATTCTTAGATATGTCTCATTATTGGGCTAATTCAAGTATAGAAGTTTAGAGTCTAAATGGTATGGTTCATTCTGATCGAATCATATAAGATTTTTGTAAGGACTTAAGAAGAGTTCGTTAGTGATTCAGAGTGTGTCGGTTCTAGTATGAACCTTGATTTTGATGAAATTGTGCTTTTCAGCCTGCAGTATTAAATGTATTCAGTTCTTTTCAGAACTTATGTTGCTAGTGTCACGCTTCAGAGGTAATAAGGTATAGTAGAATGTTGGAACTGAATTTCCACCCAAATAGTAGTATATGTTAAAGTGTTGTTGTCATGACCTATTGGTAATGAAATTATACCAAGAAGTTGGTGATGTGAAGTCACAAAGTTAGAAGTCAGAGTGAGGATGATTTACCCCTTTATAGTGATAAACTAATTTGGTAGCTAGCAGCATGTCTGGACAGTATGGTAGTCCATGGAGGAATTTTTTGACTCCGATTTTATTTCTATAGAGTAAGATGTGTATTCTTAGTTCATTGAATATTACGTATTAAATCTCTATCTCATGAAATATTGTCATCAAAGTGTTGTTGAAAAATAAAGTCTAGTGAAGCCGAGTGGGTCTCTTTTGATTCACTAGCATAGTTGACTATCATTCATCTCATTTTCTTGCTCAAAATAAAAAATCAAAGTCTAGTGAAGCCGTGTGA
>NC_061121.1:43245076-43253587 GCF_002878395.1 Capsicum annuum
TGAGGATGATTTACCCCTTTATAGTGATAAACTAATTTGGTAGCTAGCAGCATGTCTGGACAGTATGGTAGTCCATGGAGGAATTTTTTGACTCCGATTTTATTTCTATAGAGTAAGATGTGTATTCTTAGTTCATTGAATATTACGTATTAAATCTCTATCTCATGAAATATTGTCATCAAAGTGTTGTTGAAAAATAAAGTCTAGTGAAGCCGTGTGGGGCTCTTTCGATTCACTAGCATAATTGACTTGTAATTCATCCCATTTTCTTGTTCGAAATACAAAACCAAAGTCTAGTGAAGCCATGTGAGGCCTGTTTCGATTCACTAGCAACTTATTGTCTAACTTGTTGTTCTTTTGTTGGTTTAATATAGGTATGGCTAAATCTATTTGCATGATATTGAGTTGGTAAAGAGGTAATTCGTCCTTGTGAGTTAGTTTAGTATAAGGTAGATAAGGAGTTTTAGTCAGGGTGAGTTGTTGATTGCTTGAATGTGAAAATGGCTATATTAGCGAGTAAGTTATGATTATAGACTCATGGTTATTTGAGGAATTTGAAGACAGTCTAAATGTATGATTATGTTAGTAAGTATGAGGTGAGAAATCCGTATAAGTAGAAAATATTGTATGGGGTTATAATATAAGGATAAGGTTGACCATGTCTATTATGAGGCTTTAACCCCCTTGACCTTATTTTCATTGGTAGTTGTAAACTAGTGCTACTTATGAGAAGGTAGGTAGCACATTTTGAAGTATTTGGGATAGAATGTTCCAATTTGATGGATTAGTATATTATGTTGAACTCGTCATTGGTGGTAGATGGTTGATACTAAACTATAGGATTGAATTTAAATGGCGTTGTGGTAAATAGTGGCAAGAGCTTGATGATGCATGTTTTGTGGGATTAAATTAGTAGGCTTGAGGTGGTGAAATAGTACATGCTAATGGAATATGATAAGGAAAACCGTTAGGTCATGATAGATTATTGTGGTTGTGAAGTTCTAGTGCACTAGTGTTTCGTGATGTTTATTTACAGTTTCCAAGTGAAAATTTTGTGTAAGGTTGGGTTGTAAATCATGCATAGCACTAGATATTAAGTTTGAATAGTTGATGTCCATGAAGGTGGATGTGAAGATTTCTTGGTTAATGGATACTAGTTGTATAAAAGTGATCTAATAGGTTTGAACGGTGCATGCAATAAGTTAAGTTTATTTGATTCGTAGTGATGTATGATATTGTATGTGTGATGTAGAAGTATGACTACGGTGACATGAGGTTGCGACATTCTTTCTAAGGCTATTTCATATTGCGTGTGGCTAGTAGTGCCGTTGAGTTGCTAGATAGGGAAAGACTAGTAGATGTTATATGGGTTCTAAATAGTTAGGTTAAAGAGTTTTGATTGATAGTGTTGAGCCTTTTATATGATCTTGATTCTCATAGCAATGAGGCATAAGTTGGGAGTCGCGATATTAGTACGCTATGTCGAAAGTGGTTTGGTTCATCAAAGGCTTGGTGATATCCATGTTAAGTGTTAGAATCTAAGTTTGAGTTTTGAAGGTTGAACAGATAGAAATAAGTGTGCAAGCATTATACTATGACTATTGGTGGCTATGGAAAGATAGAGTGTATCCCAGAAGGTAGTCATTCGGGTTAAGTTCTATGATATGCATGCATTGTCATTTCTTTTTTTTCAAACCCTAGAGTGCAATAAGTGTAGTTCAGTTAGAATCTGGTAAAGGATCTCCCAAACTCTAGATGTTGACGTGAAGCTGACGGGGAGATGATAGAACGAATGACCAAGTAAGGCTATCAGATTCTAGTAGTGATGCACTATGATTTAGAACATCAGAAAGTGAGGGTGGATCTCAACCCATTCCTACCTCAGTATTTTTTTAGTTATTCGGATGCTTACTCATGCCTTACGATTCAGTTCCGTGATCATAGTTCATGATTTCAGTATATGATAGAGCGTCACGTACTCTTCTAGTTCCAAGATAATGAGTTCTAGTTCATTCAAGTAATCGGAATCATATTCCTTATGTTATGAACTCTAGTTGAGGTCATGCAACTCATGACGCATATACTCACTCTTTATAGTGTGCTTAGTCCCATATAAAGATCTTTTCACGCTTGAGGGACTTATGTTTTAACCTTTAGTGACCCTTCCTATGAAATGATAGTGGTGATGATGTAAATGTTCTTGTTGATGGAAGATTATAGTATGCTTGTTTAGATAAGGACATAAGTATGAAGTAAGATTCGGGATCAAGTTTTTGATACATATGATGGTTAGTGGAAAAGTTTATGTGCGTATGTCTTAGGGTAGCGCGTGGGGGTTATATTGACAATAGTTTAGAAAATATGTGAAGTATGTATTTATGGGTGGTTGCCTTGAAGTTAACATGTGGTTATAAATTAGGCTTGAATGAAATTTTGGGATTGTAGTGGAAGGTCGCAATATGCATTAACGACTTCATATTAAGAGTTCAGAGTAGTCATTGAAGTGGTAAGGCATGTTATACTTAGGATGTGATCTTTAAAGGAGATATAGAAGGTGGCATCATATGGTTTAGAATAATAGCGTGGTCTGGCATGTTGTATTTTTTTTGTAACTTTGAGTTAGGCTTGATCACGACGAAGGGATTAAGTTATTTCCGACATTAGTAGAAAGATTTGTCAATGCTCATATGAAAATTTTAAGCTGAGTTGAATGAATATGATATTTATAGGGAATAGTATAGTTAAGGGATGTTTGGGAAGTGCTCTAAGCCTGAAAGTAATAAGTTATATTGCCAAAGGTCTGATCTATCCTAATTTAGGAGTAATATGTCTATATTTCAGATTGCAGAGTAGTGTCAATGTTGTGATTTCCTCAATTGGATGTCTTGTGTGATCCATACCCAAGATTCATGGGTCCCTATTAACGCTAGGATTTCTTTAGAGAATTGTGCTGAAGAGATACTCCAATTAAGTATGAGGGTGTATTATAATTCAGTCTGTATGGACAATAAGTCAGTTTAGCAGTCAGATTCACATGACTTGTTTTCTCGTCTTTGCACTTATTCATGCTACTCGAAATCTCAGACATGCTACTGTTCCAAGATAGAGTATACCAGTAGTTACGAGTATAACCCAGTTCATGGATCATGCATTAAATTCAAATTTCAGATGTTCAGTTATGAATCAATTCGTAGGTTCCCTGTGCATCGCCTCAGTTTTCCGAGTATCTTAGTGAATTGAGAATTCATAGAGGGACATAGGGTCCCAAGGGAGAGATACCCCATTCAGTTGCATGCATAGATTCTTATTACAAGCCTCGCATTAGCTATCATTGAGTATTCGGTCATACATTCATACGTCAGTTCAGTCAGATATGCATGCATTAGAAATGCATGTTCAATAAAAAAAGTTCAGCTTATCAGTGTATTTAGTCCTGCGTTCATGAGAACAACTCAGTCACAGATCCATGCATCAGATATGCATGTTCATTATGAGAATTCAGCTCATGAATAGTTTCAGTCATGTATTCCATGCATCAGATATGCAAGTCCGGTATAAGAATTTAGAACATCAGTAATTCCATCCTTATAGTCATGTTTCAGATTAGTGTATTCTTTCTTAGAGATATATATCATGTCCGCATTATTCCATACCTCTAAGCTTCAATATGTTCCTACCCATCATTCGAGGATGAATGATACCAAGGGGGAGATAATAAAACACCCCGTATTTTTGAGCTAGAGTTTAGACCGTTGTTCCTACGTATATAGACCCGAACTGAATTATTCTTGTAACGCTCCGCATTTTGGGCTACAATATAGACCATGATTTTGATGCATGATAATCCCAAATCCATAAATCCTATGCTAATATGGCATGTTAATTATTCGTGTAGTATGTGAATCTATTCAAGCTTGAATTTAGACCATAGAGGTCCTTCAACTCAAGGATAAATTGAAACTATTTCGATCGATTAAGTTTTAGTGGACGTTGTAATTTGTGTCAGCTTCCATCGACCATAACTCTCTGGATATGTCGAATTAGAGAGCCTACTATGTGTCAAATGATAGGTCTTCGAGTTAGATTTCCAATGATACCAATTTTTCTAAAATTCGGCACCCGAGCAAGAAGTTATGGCCTTTCAAAATAGTAGGCGGCGCCTATGTAAACATAGGCGATAGAATAGGCAGCTCCTATGTAAAGGTTTTAAGTGACAAACACTCCATTTTTGGGGCAAAATGGTCCTTTCCCACCCTAACTTAGCCCTAAAAACGAAATTCAGTTCCCAAAGACCCCAAAATACATCTTCATTCATCAAAATTGTTCAAGAACTCTCTCTAGGGTTTCAAAATAAAAACCCAAGCAACTCAAGATTCAACCGTGGGTTTTAGAAACTAATTGCATATTTGGATCCTCTCAACGTAGGCTTCATGAAGCACCTAATATTCATAGTAATCGAGGTACATGAGGTTATCTCAAAAATCTCATGGGCTTTAAAAATTCATGTTTTCAAATAGAGGTCTTGAAATTACGAATATGATTATGTTTTAAACATTTTATGATATTGATTTGGCCCTTAGGTTTACTCCCAAAGTGATTCTCTATATGATATATGTAAATGCATGTATTTTGAAAAGATTTTAACTTGAGAGCATGAATGATATGAAATTTCTTCTCTTGATGTGAATTTGTTTTAAATGTTCATATGATGTAAATTGTTTGAAAACATCTTGAAGAGCATGACATAAAATGTTTTGAGAATTGACATGATTTTGATTTGAAATCGAGAAGGTTATTCATGTTGAATACAATGGTTGAATGAGAAGAATGATGTGATATTGATGGCTTGCAAGTCGGGTATGACGATACCCTACAAGTATGACATGTGATTGATTTGAACAAAGTTTGAATGCATTGATTTTCATGAGAAAGGTGGATGCCCGAAGAAGGCGTTTGAGTAAAAGGGCTCATCGTTGGAAACCATAGTTGCTGATGTGGGTCATATGATGTTATATCCTACATGGAAGGATAATAAAATAATTGGGACATCTTACATGGGGGGATTCCCTGTGGTGTACTCACATGGGGGGTATACTGGCTACATATCCTGGCGGCTACTTGGATGGGAGGCTTGGCCGCCGAGCACCAAAGGCGGATTCCACATAACCGTGGAATTACAATTGTAGGGTATTCCACCTAGCTCAATCCCATTACATTGGTACTGAAAACTATTACATTATGCCTATGTGTTTTCAAATAATTTGATATGAAGCTGCTTTATAATGGCTCTCACCTATATTGTGTAAAAATATTATATTTCTGTTTTGATTTATCTGCGTACCGGTACTTTTGTATTGACCCCCTTTCCTCCCAGGTTTGGAGGCACAATCTAGGGGTCCAAAAACTTAGTAGATTTCCTTAGACAGATTCGTAGAGTCATTTGGTGAGCCTTCTATATTTTGGAAGGCGTGATATTTGCCAGTTTCATTTATCAGTTATTAGTTTTTGGTCTACTGGGGGCCTTGTCCCAGTTTTCAGGTAGATATTTGTTTCAATCATGTAATAGAGATTTCGCAGATGTTATAGAGATGTTGTGTTGAGATTCTGGGACAATATTCCCCATTATTACCTTCGTATGATTCTTGACCATGTTTCCATTATATTGTGTATCTTCCACATTTCTTTTATCAAATGAATTGTGTACATGATTACCATACAGATAGGGGTGTTTTAGGCCTAATGGTTCGGAATACTCATCACGACAAGGGCCCCGATTCGGTTCGTGACACTGATGGTCAACCTGGAGGACCATCAGGTCTTTGGTGGACCGTCAAGTGTCCCATCAAGCCAAGGCAGTAACCCCTCTTCCTGGTCACCGTGTGATGGCCAAGATGGTGGACCGTCAAAAAGTTGATAGACCGTCAAGGGGTCCATCAGGTCAAGACAGAATGTCTCGTGTAACACCCCGATTCGTTGAACCAAAATACTACACGATGGTCATGACCCCGAGGGACCACAAGCTAACCCATGACTGATATCTGTACCTATAAACTGCATAATATCTCATAAAATATACGGAAACATAAACTGTAAGGCCATAAGGTTCAATACTGATACATATCTGAAAAAAATATGGTATAACAATACCAAAAAGAAGCATAAATACTAAAGTCTGAACATCTAATCTGACATCTATTATGAAAGCCTCTAACTGAACTGAATAAGAAGTTGATGGGACATGTCCCCAACTAACTCCAATTACTGAAATAAACTGAAAACTGAAATAGAAATGAAATCATCATTTCCTCGAAGGATGAGGTCTCATATCTAACTTTGATTGCTGATCCTGGAATCAACTGCTGATTTGGAGCTCATGGCTTTGAACCTATGGTGTAACATAAGAGAAATCACCATAGCGCAAATCCGTCAGTACGTTTGAATATACTAAGTATACAAGTGACTGATATGAACGTGAGAGTACATACATGCGTACATAACTGTAAATAAACTCGTGGAGATACTGCCTACTGAGTTTGAATACTGACAACATGAGTCTACTGATAATGAGATTCTAAAACACTGAGTTTACTGATATTGATATGTAAATAACTAATAAATGATGGATTTGATACTGTATTACTGAATACTGGGATACTGATACTATATTACAGATAAAGGAATGATTGTTTCTGCCAGTTCGAATTATGAAGAACTGGTCTGATTGACTGTATCTGATAGTCTTGAAGCTGAGTAATGATAGCATGAATTCTGATAACTTTTGTGATTGATAACATAAGTGACTATATCTCACAGTCCATAAATCTGAAGGAAACTATCTGAGTTCCATTCTATTTCTAAGTTGACTGTATTTGACAGCCCTGATATTCTAAAATCTAAATAGCTATCTGAGTTCTTTATCGAGACTGGGTAGCTATAGCTGACAGTACTGAAATCTGTAACAAAAATTATAGGAAGTAGTTATCTAACCGAGATGCCCCAAATATGCTATAATAGATAAGCTGGGGTCCAATCTCTGCCCGAATGGAGGGGTATCAATACCGCACCACTGGTAAGGACAGCTGTGAGAACCCTATACTGGCAGGTACTCAATGAGAATGGTGGAAACCCTAAACTGATGGGTTAAGCCACCTTATAAACACTAGTCTGATGGGTTAAGATGTCTCAAACTACGCTGGCTACGTAGTTCTGGAACACAAGGATGACTGCTAAGAATCACACCCTGAACTGGCAGGTGAGTTCCCATCCTTGGTTCACTCGGTGCTAACTTCTACTCCCATATGAAGGACACTGAACTGAATAACTAAGCTAAACTGAATAACTGAACTGAACTAATTAGCTGAACTGATACTCTAACTTGACTGCTATTAGTGGTATTATTTAGTGGAGCTAAACTAAGTTTACTGGATTCTGATGACTGATGGAATGTACTGAGTTCTGAGGACTACTTGAGAGTACTAAAGTTATTAAGATTGACTGTGAATATTGAGGTTGCTGAGGTTACTGAGCACTGAGCTTACTGAGCTTACTGGACTACTGAGATTACTGAGATTTCTGAGTTTTCCTGAGTCACATGACTGACTGAATTCTATAGATCATGGCTTGACTGAGAGTATCGTGAAATCATGACATGGATCTAAGCACACAACTATATTTTTTGGGTACAAGTACCCCCAGGACTCGATGGAAGGAAACTGACACAACTTGAATTTCTTGAGTACACGACCATCAATAAAAATCCATAATACATGAGTGGGGGATTTCATGAAGCACATGGTCATCATAATATCTATCATGAATAGGAATGCTTATAATCAAGTCATAAATCTCATATTCTAATATCATGAGCATTCCGACAACATATACTATTCATAGCAATCAGATGGAAACCATTCAAGCGTAAGGGAACGACAACATGTAATGTTTAGTACATATTGTAATGATTTGGGGATATTGTACTTCATGTATTTATTCAACATCTCAAACATGGTAGGGAAATCATGGATATATTTTGTGTACATAATTTATATCTCCATTATCATACATGCTTTATACCACAACAATAACAACACATAATTTGCATGGAAATTCATATTGGAGTGTATGACTAACATGAAGTTGTTATTTAGATATCATGAAATCATGTAAATATGAAGTTCTAACATAGTAGGCATTTTATCCAACACCTTGCATGCATTCTTTAAGGCGTAGGTGAATTTCATACGTGTATTCTATCAATCCATCCAAAGATCATGTTTTTCAACTAACAACATAAATTTCATGAGATATATAGTCACGATACTATTATATAGCAAAACAAACAAGCATCAACATGGGTATTATCATATCACCACAATCAACCAAGCTTTTGTATTTTAAAGATTGATTCTTGAACTCCACGGACGAAAGAAATCCATGGATGAACACTACGTATACCTTGGAAGGGAGGTTCTTGATGATTGATGGAGGAATTTCAAGGAAATTCCTCCATCA